>NW_027505093.1:0-245503 GCF_021521415.1 Bidens hawaiensis | reverse complement strand
AACACCGTCATATCTCTTAATCACGAAGAGCCTCAACTGCTCATCATATATCCAGCAAATAATTCCTTTCTTCGCTTCAGCATAACCTTTAATGTTGTAACTCTTCTTAAACATTGTAGGAACCGCTGGTTTCTTCGTTTTGACGAACCACTGAGCATAGCCTTCTTTCCATCTAGGCTGCTCTTCCCATTCAGACTCATCACTTGCCATCTCTTTACTCATATCTGCTTTCTCAACATCTGGTATGTCATGCTCAATATTTTCCTCAACTATCTCTCCCTCTTCTATCTCTGTATCAATCACAATCTCTTCTCCAATCTTCTCTATCTCATCACTCGGTAGTACATCATCATCACCAACCAACTCATCATCCATCTCCTCTACGTCCACTACCACCACATCATCACCACCAGCTGCAGTTGTCGACTCCCCCTGAGTTGTGGAAGTTCCAAGAGCTTGATCAGTTCTTGGCAACTCACCACCTGCACCTTTCGATGCATTGGGATCATCGTCTCTATCATTTCGTCTCTTGGTCCTCAACTTATCGCCTTTACAGCTCGTCTCCCCCTGAGATGCCAAGAACTCCTTGAAAGCATCTATGATTTTTCCATGTTCTACCAGCAGGGACGACTGCATCTGATTCTCTGCAACTAGGCGTTGAATAGCCTGGGTCTGGATAAGATTAATCCTTGACTGCTCTGCCACGACCCGTTCAAGTGCTGCTATTCGTTCAGAGTCTGATAGGGTTGCATCGAAATCGAACCTCATATGTGATATATCTTGAGTGTACTGAGGAGGGATTTCCGATGTCACCGGGACCTCAGAAGTAGAAATAGACGTAACCGCAGGTGGTATCGTCACCGATAACCCTGCAGTGGCCACAACAGTCGACTCGATAAATTGTGCCACGACCTCCATTGGAGTAACAGTCGGAGGCGGCAACGAAACGATCTCAGGAGCCGAAAGTTGGAAAGTAGTGGGTGGGAGGCCAAATGTAGATGAGGTAGCCACCACGGGAACAACCGTAGCGCTTGGCCTTGTAACCTGTAGTGATGAGGGAACCATTGTCATACCGGATAGTGCTGGTGGAGTGAAACGTACCACCCTAGAGCTCCACCGGCTCCCGATCCTGCACCTATCCGTTCCCTTCTTGACCTCCGGATCAACTGTTGTACCTCTTCCTCATAATCTGACTCACTGTCATCATCTGTTCTCTTTCTTTTCCCATGTAGTCTTTCTCGAGTTACCATAATCCTTCTTGCCTCTGCCACTTCATCATCAGAATCAGAACCAGCCACCGTAGCAGCTGTCCTAGGAACATTCACAGTCGACACTTGGGCTACCGAGACCTGTACGTTTTCCTCTGGATCCACCCGATCCATATCAAAGAAGCATTGACCACCAAATTCTACATCAAGGTCCACGTTCTCCTCCGGTGACACAACAGGTGCAGCAGGTATAACTTGAGGTGCTCCTGCCTGTTGTGGTGCCGGGTCCCTAAACTCGTCCCCTCGAGCAGGTACATACCCAGGGTTGATTAAGTACCCAAACAGTGGAGTATGCCGAGGACGGAGCTCAGGTTTGCTCCTCGCACTGAAGGATCTACATTGGGCGAAGATCCGTTTATTCACACTCTCAACGTATCGGATCGGACGGCGCTGAGGAAGCGTTGGAGCAACATGATTCAAGATCATTTGAAGAAATCTTGGATACATGATAAATCGCTCACGCGCCATCGCTCTTCTTTAACGATCAATCTCATAAAAGACCATCTGACTAAAGCTGTATCGCTTGTTGTAAGTCAGAGCAGTCATCGCTGACTGCATGGTCGCGCCCATGCCATCAGTGCCCGCCTTTCTCCCTGACATGCATACAATCATGACATGCATGAGAAAGCGCCACTGGTCAAGTAAAAATCCTTTCCTCCTCTGCGTATCCCCCAAGGGACCAGAGTATCCCATCCTCAAAAACGCTCCATCACGGAAAGGAGCTACAAGTTATGTCGGGTCATCCCTTGTCTCATTTCCAAACCGTAAAGCCGCCCGGATTTGTTCAGAAGAGAACTGAACAATCTGATTGTTGACTGTTGCGCGCATCACCGGGGGTTCGACTCTACAGTCATATTCCACAGTCTGCCAAAAATCCTCAATGTAGGGCAAGGATATCGGCAGAGTTGTTGTAATCGCGTGGAATATCCGCGAGCGTAACAGAAATGTGATGATTTCGCGGAAATCATCAACTCCGCTCGCCTCCGGGTCTAATGTTATATACATGTTGTGACCCGGAAAGAACTGCCTCTGGTTATCACCTCCGTCATCACCGCCTGCACCACCTGCTCCAGCAACAGCAGCCATATCTGCAACAAACAGGTTAAGTTAGATAAACGTCAAAGAAAATCACAAGTTCGCCTGTTACCATGAGCGAAGTTGTGATCTATTCCGTATAGGCGAAGTTAAAGGTGGGGCGAAGTTGGGAAACAACTTCGCTTCAACTTGAACTTCGTCTGATAACTGTTAAGTAAAATGGTCCAGGCGAAGTTAATGATAACTTCGCCTAACCACAACATCGCCTCATAAACTGTTTCAAAATATATAATCAGGCGAAGTTAGACCTCAGGCGAAGTTACGGATAACTTCGCCTAAACTGTAACTTCGCCGAATTCGAATAGGCAACGGTTAGGATAATCGAACGACGTGTCGATGATGATTTTGGAGATCGAGGACTCCGTAACACATGATTTTATGAAGTTTTAGACGTTCAAGTAAATTACTATCACGTAATAACAAGTTTGAAACCGGGTGTTTAAGGTTCGAAAGAACGAGGTCGTTAATCGAGTCGAAACGACCGATGATTAACCTCAATAGACAATGATAGTATGATAATCAAACCCTACACACCTGGAATTTGATTAGAATCGAAGGAAAGTTAAACACAGATGATCGATGAGATGCTCGATAAGTTCGCCTAGGTCTCGGAGAGGATAAGTTCGCTGGTTTTGAAATAATGAAACTGTTTGACCTAAAAACTTCTTTATATAGGGTCAAAGTTAGTACAGGCGAAGTTATCGATAACTTCGCCTATTCCAGGCGAAGTTATGAACAAGTTCGCCGGTATTTACAAAGCAAACCCCTATACTTTGAACAATTTTCAATAAAGTTTTAAAACATCCTTTAAAGCGTTAAATGATACGATCAAGACCAAGTAACCAGGTATAAAATCAAACAATTACAAAAGTAACAAAAATTTGAAAAATTAAAGTACACGGGATCAAATTTCAGTCTCGACAGGGACTACCATGTTTTAGAAAAGATCCGAACATGTTTCATACTAATTACGTGACTGTCACATAGATCCGTGTTCAGCTGTGTTATGACATAAAGAAACAGGTTGTAAGCAGGTAAATGACTTAGAATGGTTTTCATTGTTTCTGTGATACGGGTTAGGTTCAATTAAGCTCAAAACTTAAGTGAGCAACAACTCAGAGATTATGATGCCTCCTATCTATTCTCAAAGCGTATTTGGCTTTCCCCAAGTCACCCCGAATTGACCTCGACCCGTAGTGTCTGATTAAGTAACATTTACTCTTCGATCTTAGACTCTGCTTCCCGTTCACCTTCTTGCGTCTTGATTAATAATCATTAACATTATGAACTCTAGAATACATTTTTTTTAATCAAATATATACACAACTTCAAGTAGAAAACAACTGCAAGTCCCGAATCTGGATCACTGCAGTGTCTTGACACGCTATCTTCACGGGAATCAGAATACTCACGGGCTCGTGTATGACTGGGTAATCGCTTTTCTGCCTATCATTCGGAAAGATATGCACAACTCTTAAGGAGTTTCCACATAAAATCTTGTAGATTTAGTTAGTTTCACTTCTACTTTTACGCACCATAAAAAGCTACCATGACATACAATGACTGTTCTAAAGTCTTTTAAGCCTAATAACTTCACTAGTTAGGCACACAGAATCAGTATATCTATCACTTTCCAAGGTTGGATCAATTTTCTGTTAACCATAGTAAAGGTACTTCTTACGAAGTAATAGACTTGAAAAATAATTTCATCTCCCTGAAAGAAAAAATTTTAACTTCAATCGCCCCGACCAAATCAAAGTCTTCAGGTAAACGGCTATCCCGAAGATCCAATGGATCAGCTGGACCGACCACATACAAGTATGTGTCCTTCTAACTAAGTATGATCGATTAATTTTCAGCGAAAGAATAAAAACACATCATAAACCGCCCCGGTCACTTTCAGTTATCTGGTTAATGGCTATTCTCATATTCTACAAGTAGTAATGAGGACCAAACAAATCCGAAGATATGTCCTTCAAACTAAGGCAACCGACATAATTCTAAGCGATAGTGACGTTTTTTTTTGGTTTTTTTGTTTTTTTTTTATTTTTTATTTAACACAAACATAAAGCATGGTTACTCGGGATTGATCATCCTATTCAGCTCAACAAGGTTTTGAAATCTAGTTTTGTCAAACGCTTTCGTGAACAAGTCAGCGAAATTATCTAACGTGTCAACCTTTTCGAGTACAATCAGTTTCTTCTCAGCACAATCCCGTATAAAATGATGACGAATGTCAATATGTTTAGTTTTACTGTGCTTTACGGGATTGTTAGTTAATGAGATAACAGCAGTGTTATCAATGCAAATAGGAGTAAGTGAGAAATTCAGACCATAATCGCGCAACTGTTGTTGAATCCAAAGAACCTGGGAGCAGCAGTTGGATGCTGCCATGTATTCTGCTTCACAGGTTGAAATTGCGACTGAGGTCTGCTTCTTGCATTGCCACGACACTAGTCTGCCACCAAGAAACTGACATCCACCAGTTGTAGACTTCCGACTCTGATTGCACCCTCCTTAATCAGAATCTGTGTAAGCGACTAGCTCCAAGTCTCCTCCTTTCGAGTACCACAACACCAGCTTCGGCTTGCCTTTGAGATACCGCAGTATCCTCTTCGCACCCTTCAAATGAGATTCTTTTGGGTTTGCCTGAAAGCGTGCACAAAGACAAACAACAAACATTATATCAGGCCTAGAAGCAGTTAAGTACATTAAGGAACCTATAATTGCCCGATATTGGGTTGGGTCCACGTCTGCATCGTTGTCTGAATCAGCACCCAATTTGTGATTGACGCAGACTGGAGTGTCATATGGAGTGCTGTCCTCCATCTTGAAGCGTTTGAGAACATCATGGACATACTTCGTCTGATGAATGAACATCCCATCTTTCTTCTGATCAACCTGCAATCCTAAAAAGAAGGTTAGTTCACCCATAGCACTCATTTCAAATCTCTTCTTCATGACGGCCTCAAACTCCTGACACATGGAGACTTTTGATGCAGCAAAGATAATGTCGTCCACGTAGACTTGCACCAGCAGAAAGTCGCTCCCATTTCTCTTGAAGAACAATGTGCTATCAATCTTACCCTTTTCAAACTTATTCTCAAGTAAGTAATCTGATAAGGTTGAATACCAGGCACGAGGTGCCTGATGTAGTCCATACAGCGCTTTACTTAGCTTGTACACGTGATCGGGAAAGTCAGGGTCAGGAAAACCCGGAGGTTGCTCAACGTACACAACCTCATCGACTTTACCATTTAGGAACGCACTCTTCACATCCAACTGAAAAACCTTCATCTCCTTATGAGCAGCAAATGCTAAAAACAGCCGAATGGTTTCCAATCTTGCCACAGGAGCAAACACCTCATTGTAATCAATCCCCTCTTGCTGATTAAAGCCTTTAACAACCAGCCTCGCCTTGTTCCTGATAATAATCCCTTTCTCATCTCTCTTGCATTTGAAGACCCATTTTGTGCCAATCGAATGCACATTCCTTGGTTTTGCAACCAAGTTCCATACTTCCATTTTCTTAAACTGAGCTAACTCTTCTTGCATGGCTTCGACCCACGAGCTGTCCTTAAGAGCCATTTGATAGTTCTTTGGTTCAATCTGGCTGATAAAGCAGATGTACAAGCACTCGTTGATTATGCCTGATTCTTTAATGCTTGTGTAAACACAGGTGTGCTCATTCAAGCTTTTTCTTGTTTGTACACCGGCGGACAGATCACCTATCACGTTCTCCGAAGGATGATCTTTGTGAATTCTCGTAGTCGGAACCGAACTGACATTCAGATTATCTTCCAAGTTCGAAGATAGCTCATCAATGGGTGATTGATGTTGAGAGTGAAACGGATTGATGAATTCCTCTTCAGTAGAGGTAGCAGGGGTATTGACAGCATTTGACGAGGAAGGCTGACATTCATCATACTGTGGTCGTTGCACCAAAGTGTCTTCCTCATCGCATATCATCTTCGTAGCAATTCTTTCCTCAACTTCTGCAAAATCCAAATAAGGCATGTTAAAAGATTTAAAGAGTCTATCATAGTCGAAAATCCCAGCGGGTCCCGAGCTTGGTTTTGGTGATTTGTAACTTGTGATATCAGTGTTACACACCACCTCAACCTTGCTGTTCGATGTATTAAAGACCCGTTTGTTGGGAGTCCCAACAACGTATCCGACTAAGATTCCTTCGTCGGCTACTTCACCAAATTTAGAATTGGTCTTTAATATCGAACATGGGGACCCGAATGGTTCAAGACCACTCAAGTTGGGCTTTCTCCCATGCATAAGTTCATAACAGCTTTTATTTAATCTTTTAACAGTTAACACTCTATTAAGGATATAACAGGCTGTTGCAACAGCTTCAGCCGAGAACACCACGGGAAGTTTCGAATCAGCCAGCATGGTTCTGGCTCCTTCAATTAAGGTTCTGTTCTTCCTCTTAGCTACTCCATTTTGTTGCGGTGTATACGGTGCGCTGTATTGGTGTTCTATCCCCTTCTGTAAGCAGAAGATCTCCATCTCATAGTTCTTGAACTCAGTTCCATTGTCACTCCTGATGAATTTAACCCGTTTCCCCATGATATTCTCAACCTTGGTAATCAAATTCTTTACCATCTGCACTGTTTCATCCTTTGACTTCAGGAAATATACCCAGGAATATCGAGAGAAATCATCAGTGATCACCAAGCAGTAAGATGTTCCTCCTAGACTTCTTACATTCACGGGACCGAAGAGATCCATGTGAAGTAATTCTAGGGTACTGACAATTGAATTGACCTTCTTGGTGTGATGGGATTTCTTGTGTTGCTTTCCCTTTTTGCATGATAAGCATTTGTCTTCAAAGTTGAAATTCTTCAAGGGAACACCCAGCACAAGCCCATTTTTGACAAGGTAGTTCATTTTCCGAAGATGAATGTGCCCCATTCTCCTATGCCACAACTCGGACTCCGATTCAGTTGCTTTTGACAGAAGACACGATTCTTCTGTGGCCATCTCAGTCGACCTCATATCCATGATATACGTATTCTTCACTCTTGGAGCCTTCATAACAATCCAATCCTCTGGTATCTTAAAACCAGGATACAACACAATCGCTTCATTCTTTGTAAAATGTACGGTGTAGTCTTTGTCACAAATCTGCGAAACACTCAGCAGATTGTGCTTCAGTTCTTCAACAAAATTTACTTTCTCCAAAGTCATCTTTCCATTCGACACCGTCCCTATTCCAGTAATCCTTCCACCGCTCTCTCCTGCGAAACTCACTCTTCCTCCTTGAACAGGTTTCAAGTCGTGTAACAATTTCTTGTTACCCGTCATGTGCCGGGAACAGCCGCTATCCACAACCCATTGATTGTTGGCAGCCCTGTTCAACTGTTCCTGCACGATTAAAGCAGATGATTAAAATCTGGGGACCCAAGACCGATTGGTCTTGGGTCGATACATTCCGTACCTTGGCTGTCCAAAGTTAGTATCATAATAATTTCTGTGAGTCCTAATAGGATACCTTCTTGTGGATTGACTATGAGGCCATCCAAACTTTCGTGAATTAAAAGAATTATTACTTAAGGTTTGGTTGTTAGCAGTGAAAAACTGAGATCTATTTCTTTGAAAACCTGGATTAGTCCATTTTCTGAAATTTGATGGGTTTTCATTTTTACCATTATATTGATTAACGTTAGTTCTTTTCTCAGATTTTGAAGTCCTCACACCTCTGAATTTCTGCTTCAGAGGGTAATCAGCAACAAAGGTGTCCTAATTGATTACATCTAAAACAACTCCTGTGTCCAACTTTCTTATCAAAAGTTGTCTTAGATGTTGAGGCTGTATTACTGCCCGTTTGTCTCACATATGGTGGAACATACGGGTTTAGTGGAGACTTCTTTTCAGGTGTTTTATTTTTCTCTCCACTTTTTGGTAACACTTCCTCTTGTTTTGTCTCACTCGACTCAGAAGACTTGTCTGAGTTAGATGAGATAGGACTCGGAGCAGAAATCTTAACACTTGCAACAGGCTTACTAACTTCTGGTTCTTTAATAGTAACTTTAACTGGAACTGTCTGACCATAGTCAACATCAACAGATTTCTGATTACTAGGATCATAAGTGTAATTATGATTAAAAGGTGGTAGAACTTCATGATAACCAATTCCTCCCCCTTTTGGGGAACCTTGATCACTAACGAGGTGATCAAGTATAGCGGAGGAATTTCTGAATTGCTCAAGTTTCCTGTTAAGTTCCACCACTTTTACCTGGTGATCAGCTATCTGTTTTTCCCTTTCAGCTATAAGTTTGGTTTTCTCTTCTAGAACTTCATAGCTAAGATCAATCACTTGAATTTTTTCAGCAAGCTTTGCTTTAAGACTTTTAATATCTTTTTCACTAGCTTTAATTTTTACTTTGTAACTATTTTCTCTAGCTTTAGTGAAATGATGATCTTCTTTTAAAGTTTTAAATTGCGCATCCAAACTAACAAACTGATCAGTTATAGTTGTCAGTTGTTCAGACAGATGTTCACATTTAGTACAAGGGAGTTCGGTACTTACCTCGGAGAGCTGGTCTGCCACATCTGCCATGTAAGCTTCATTTTTGCCAGTTCCCTTCTCACTATCTGCAGTTTCGATGTTTGCCAAGTTCGCCTGTTCAAATACTTCTTCAACATGCAGATTCCAGTTGTACTCCTCATTCTGTCTGGAAATCATGGCTCTATAGTCATTACCACTACCACTCTGCTGTGTAGATCTGTTTTGACTGCGTTCTACACGTTCATTTTTGCACTCTTTTGCAAAGTGGCCATTCTGCTGACAGTTGTAACAGCGAACCTTCGACTTATCAAACCCTGGCCTCTCTCCGACAAACTTCCTGCCAGTCTTCTTCATGAACCTCTTAACCCTTCTGACAATCATAGCCATCTGCCACTGCAGATCCATCTCCTCCAGATCATCAGCATCGATCTGATCATAGTCTTCATCCAAAATTGCAGGATCAACAATCTTACCCTGAATGTAATTCTCATACGAAGCAATAAAAGATGCATAGAGAGCAAACTGCTGTTCAGCAGATTTAACACTCATGGGCATCTTCGAGTAGTTGTTGTTTGACACACTTGGGGAAAAACTACTCTTGGTCGCTTGAGGTTGAGAAGCATTTGATCCTCCAGCTACAAAGCACACATCACCGTTCATGTTGAGAGATACATGTCCTTCGTGTGTTGAGTTAGCGCCTGACTCTCCCTTAGAGTAATAAGCAGATGATTCAATTTTCGAACTTGATCCTGAGTTAACCTTTGCACCATACATACCCGGATCTTGAACCTGATCGGTAGGTGTCTCCTTTCGTACCATGTTCAGTTCAAACGTTCTTAGCTTGTTAACTGCTGTCTCCAGGTCATAGTCAGCAAAGTCTTTGTCTTCTCTCATCAACACAGTATACATCTCCCATTTCGGTGGGAGAGCATCAAGAAGCTTTTCAACAATCTCATCTTCTTTGTAAACAATTGAATAGTTGCTGAGTTCAGTCATCAAATGATAATATCTAGTGATGATATCATCAAGTGATTCATTCTTCAGATACTTGAAGACCGAGAATTGGGTTTTTAGAAGTTTAATTTTCGATGCACGAATTCCCACATTGCCCTCAAACCGGTTTTCAAGCGCTTCCCAAAGCTCTCTGGCAGTTTTATACTTTCTGAAAGTGTGCAGAATCTCTTGTGGAAGAGCCATTGTAATTGCTGCATAAGCTTTGCTTTCGGCCTCATACATTTTCTTCTCTTCTTCTTCCATCTCTTTGTATTTCTTGATCTGATCACGACCCTCATACTCAGCAGTAGGTGGAATGTAACCATCTTGTATGCACACCCACATCTTAGCATCTTGGTACTTGACATATTGTTCAAAACGATCTTTCCATGCTACATAATCAGTTTTCTTAAGCATCTTAGGTGCCTTTGTAGCCGAACCCGCTTCTACTTCCATCTTTACCAGTTCGGTAATGTTTATCGAAGACATCTTTCACAAAACTCAAAGAAATCCGAAAATCAAAAATTTTATTTTCAAACAGCACTGTAGGCGAAGTTGTGAATAACTTCGCTTAAGACTTAACTTCGCGTGAATTTGTAACTTCGCTCACTTTCTTAAATTCGCCGGATTGGCGAAGTTGAGAATAACTTCGCTTAAGTTGAGCGAACTTGGGAGGTAGGCGAAGTTGTGGGTAACTTCGCTTGAGGTAAGCGAACTTGAAGAGGTAGGCGAAGTTGTGGATAACTTCGCTTAACCTTATATCTTTGCCGAAACCCTACTACCAGTGACGGCAACTTCGCCTGATGAACACGAACTTTCTGCAGATTAGATTTCTGGGTTTTTCGAGGTTTGTGAAGGTGTTATGGGTTGTTTATGATTGTAGGAGGTGAGTATAGCACAAAAACTCAGAAAACTCGTCCCGCGAATAGTCGAACGGAACGATTTTTACACCCGCGTGATAATCCCGAACCACACAATCGAGCAAAAGCTCTGATACCAATTGTAGGTTCCCAGCCGGATCTACACGAGATATCGCGTTCTACGTAGGTGCGGAATCCCTACGTAAGACGTTACGAGTATAGAAAACAATACGAGCTAACACACAATACGATAATCAAACACACGTTGTATTCCAACCGTAAACACGTGATACTATGATCACTGAATACAAACTCTCTGACTCGAATACACGAATAACAAAACTCTAATGAATAAGCCGTAAACAAAACAGCTTATATAGACACGACAACTTCGCCTGGCATGTTCAGGCGAAGTTGTCCCTAACTTCGCTTGTCTAACAAGTTCGCCCATATAAGCGAACTTGTTGGCAACTTCGCTTACATACAAAACTCAAATCTAACTAACACTATTACAGACACTCGACACTGAACTACTGACATCATGCACCAACATTTTTGGAGAGTGGTTATCTCGAATTAACCGTATCAATGTAACTACGTCAGATAAGATGGTGGAAAAAAGCTTGATTGTTATCATGTGAAGGATGATGTTCATAGAGAATCCATTATCATGAGAGGAGGCGGTGGCCGCTGGGAAATCCCAGGATGTAAAAAAACAGAACAAGATTAAGGCTGCCATACGATCGAATAAACCACTTTAATAATATTCAAGCTGATTATTTGTTTTCCTTGTCTATTTTACACGTCTCATCATTATCCGTGCAATTGTTCGGAGCAACTAGGAAAAAAAAAACAATCAAATGGTTTAGACAAATCTTGTTCGTCGGTAACTGATAGATTTACCAACGTCACGTATGCTGAAATATCAAATTTTTAACTCCCAACACCGGTGAGTGTTACGAAAAAACAAGTTTTTGCCGGTTGCCAAATACCATCTCACGTGACCAAACATTATCTTGTATTTATTAAAGATGTCCAAGTTTCAGCATAACATAGATTCTTATGTTTTAGGGTTAATATTTGGATATATAATTTGACACTTTAAATGGAAAATGTCGTCCCAAGATAATGTCAGGTAAACATCGTTGTCAAACATTCATGTCCGTTAAGGTTGGTTTAATGGGGCAAAGACTTGACATCCATATGTTTTTGTAGATGACTGTGATATATTCTTCTTTTGTGTCAACTTCAAACGGCCGGTATGTCTTCTTTTGGTCCTTCATTCTCTCTATCGTGGCAACCTCTTGTTTCTCTAATAAATAGTAATAAACTAATAATTTATGTTGCTTCCGGCTATACACATCATAGTTTGTCCTGTAAAGAACTATTTAAACTCATATTATTAATTGAAATACATAAAAATGTTATATAGTTTTATAATCCTTTTATCGATTATACCAGGTTACTAGGTTAGCATTAATTACACATTCTTATACGGGTTTTCCAATTCACTAGATAATACATAGGGTGACATTACTGTCATAAAGATACATTAAAAAATTGTGTCGACATATATAAAATAAGTACTTATAGCACCCATGCATCGTGTTGTGGGTGTCGTCTAGGCGGACGTGACAATGGGCAGACGGGGAGTGTGTTAGCAAGCTTCAGCGAGTGAGGTTGGTTTTTGGTTGCAGTCTGGCGGGTAGGTTTGTCCCTGTAAATCTTGGAGCGGACGACAAAGTGGGGCCACCCCTATCACAAACCCTAAGAGGCCGTTTGGTTCGTAGAACTATTTTGAAAAATATTGGAATTTGATGGAATTTGATGCAATTTGATTTAATTCTAATAAAAATATAATGGAATGGACGATGGAATGGAATGAGCGAGGAAATGGAATGGACGGGGAATGAAATGGATTATTACCATTCCATTGACATGTTTGGTTACAATGTGGGAATAACATGAATTATTAGTTTATGCAGTTAATTGCGGCGCTATAGCGGATAGCGGCCCGCTGGTATAATAGCGGTCAAAATAGCGGAACCGCTATTTGCGGCGCTATTTACCGCTATTTGACGATATTTAACAACCGATATATCGGTTTACTCATTGAGTTTATCGGCCCAATATTATTGACCCAAGTTTGTTAGATTCTTGGGCCCAAATCGTTTACCTTATTAACCCATAGCCCAATTCCATCTTATTTTAACCTAAATCAGTATATTATTGAACATTAAAGACCGATACATCGGATCTTGTTTCTTTAAAGACCGATACGTTAAAGACCGGTTATTGTATTAAGACTAAAGTATTATTATTAGATAACTTTTGGTGTTTTATATATATATATATATATAATATATATATATATATATACATATATATATATATACATATATATATGTATATATATATATACCGCTATCCCACCGCAATAACCGATATCTCAGATATCGGTCATTGACCGATATCCGCTATTTTTCGGCATTAACTGCATAGTTATTAGTTTTTATTTTTTTGTAAGTTAGAAAAAGCCAGACTAAAATAAAAATGGTAATGAGTGGCGGTAGGATGGTGGTGGTGGGCGACGGGTAGTAATGGTGGGGGAGATAGGCGGGAGCGATTTTTGGTGGTGGCAGGTGGTGCTGATTGTGGGTGGTGCTGTGACATTCGTCAAATTCAATTTAGTATTTGTACTCGTTTTATTAACCGTTTGTAATCGTATCGTCGCATTTAATGAAACGCTGAGTTATTAATTATGTTATTGGGTTTTATCTAAATTTACACGTGACTCGTTTTAAAATATTTATAATCGTTTAAAGTATCTATTATGTGCACTTATAACCCTTACAATATACAACTCACCACAAATGATCACCAAACTAATTTTGAGGGACCATGTTGCAAATAACAATTTTTTTCCCTCTTCTTTCTCTTCTCCCCGTCGCCATTAGACCCCCCTTTCCATATTTTTTTGATTCAATTGACCCAGAAATCATGGAATTTGATTAAAAAGCTTGATCCTTATCATACACGCTCCACCTTATTATGGTATAACGCGTAATTGACAGCCAAAACGAATCAAATATGAATCAATTTCGTTATCATCATAGGCGGCTAATTTTGATCTCGTTAGCCTATAAATACGAGTCCAAAACTCAATTAAACTGCTCCACACCATCTCCTCACAATCCCGAACATAAACCCTAAGACAATTGTAGCCAATAAACAGTTCTTGACCCCGTTGAACTCGTCTTCTAGCCGCAAGCCTAGTCACGTCGTTCTTCATCTTTCGTTGCTCGTTTAAGGTAATTGAATGTTCATTTGTGATCGATTTTCAATAGGGATTAAAAGCCTTCTGTCAATTTCATGAGCAGAGGGCAAAAGGTCTTGAATTGGGATTGATTCGTTCTAGGGTTCTTATGGTTTAAGGGTTAACTGGAATGAATGGTTATATACTTTTCCTTTCATAAACTAAACAAATAAGCCACTAGCTCAGTTGGCCAACACTCAGGTTGTATAATCGAGACCCGGCCAGGGGAGTAGCTTCGAATCCCCCCTGGTCCGGTTTTTGGTATTTTTTTTATTCCTTTTAATTATTTCATTTTTATTTGTTTAATCAAATGTATTATATTTACTTAAAACTTAAATTATATTAACACCTAATAATATTTACACTTGTTTAACGAACCAACACTATTAAAATTTCAATAACAAATTCTCGTTAAACGTTTTTCGAGTATATATGTATGTATACATATACACATAATCAATTAAAAATATATAATTTTTTTTTTGTTTTTCTATAATAATAATAATAATAATAATATCGACTTTTGAGATATTTAAAATTTATTATACGCAAATTTTATGAGAATCCTTTAACGATCCCAAATATATTAAATCCATGTTTGCTCCCGTGTTAGTTCGTTTAAATTGGTTTAGATATTTATTTTTATATATACTTTAATATCTTAATATCTAGGACAAATTGTCGGGATTTCTCGCGGAACCACCTAGTTGCTTTAATCTTTACAATCTTCTCGTTACTGTGTTCCCTATTCCAAGTGAGTTCTTCATAACCCCATTTTAACGCTTTTAATAGTTTTGGGGTGTAGCATGTCACAAGTTTTATCTCGGTAGTTATGTGCTTATTTATAAACCGATTCACAATTAGCATACATGTTAATATTATTCTTGCATATTGTTTATGAATATACGTGAACTTGCTTGCAACATGTTTACTATTCTTATGGTGGAAGTTACGCAAACACATACACATACACATAGTGGGAGGGTCCGACAGGACGTACCCGCGACTTCGGTTGTTCGTAAGGTGGTTCTCATTTCTCCTATTACTATGGCCTCGGATAAAGGAATGGGAGGACGGCATTAATTGATTTCATTTACTTTACGCTTGAATATTTATTACATTACGAATGTTGAATCGTGGTTTTTATATATATGTATACTCAAAAACTTATGAAAACTCACCAACTTAATTGTTGACAAATATATTATTTTCAACGTGCTACAGGTTGAATCGATGACATGCTAAGGATGAAGATCATTAGTATACCTTAGGATATTTGAATAAAGAACTTATTTATTGTTTTGATGAAGTGTTTCTTTATATTTTTAATTATGAATAATTGTGTACTTGTTACGTTACGAAATGAAATGATATAATTATTGCCGCTTTAAATAGTGTTACGAGCTATGAGTGATCTGTACGTTACACCCGGGCGTATTCCGCTTAAAGCCGGGGTGTTACAGATTCGTATCAGAGCCGTAACTATAAGATAGGTTGTTAGACGTATCGGCCTAGTATAGTTATAGTTTATTTTAGGGCCCCGAATTGCATGTATACTCTATGTGCTATGTGCCCGCACTTTTATTAAAAGTTCATTCATACGCTCAAATTTATTACGTTTTATAGTGTCACATGTACACCTATTCACACACAAAATCCAAGGCTTATGCCTAAACAATTTATTTTATATTTTTTATCTATCTATTTAAAAAAAAACGATTTTCAATCCTCTTAAAGTTGGTTCTACGTGATGGGTATGTAGTAACTGGAAGGGTGACACACTTGTTTTTTCGAACCCTTGACACCAAGGTTTTTTAAACCTAAGGATAAGTAATGCGTATAAATCCCAATCAGAGGCGGGACCCGGTTGCTTACCTGGAAGGTTCGATAAAGGGTGCTGGAACTTATTAGGCCAAATCATACCATTCAAACGTCATACGAACCATAACTATAAGTTGTCGAACGTGACCATTTTCCTTTGTGAATAGAGAATGGTTGCACTCCTGCTTTTAAATCTCATACAAGTCATGGTGTTAAATGAATATCCTAATTTCAATACAATTTTCATGTGATTTTAGTATTATCAATATTTTTTTATTCAAAAGGTTTAAGTATTCCACTCCTCGAAATCTTCACTCGATAACTCACGCGCGTAGTACTCTCTCTTTTCAGCATGTCTGCTCTTTTCCCTCGTCGTCCTGCAAGAAACTCCAGCCGCAAGATGACAGCCCAGATCACTAAGCAACTGACTGCTATACTCCCGAATATGGTGGCTCAACTGCACCAAACCATTACTTCCAATTCGAAGTCAGCCACTTCGGGTTCGAACTCTAACTCTTGTCGTTGCAAGACCTTCACCGATACGAATCCTCTTAAGTTTGATGGCTCTGAAGGTGCCACTGCCCTACTGGAATGGTACCAAAGTATGGAGAGTACTTTCCTCCATATCGAATGTCCCGAGGAAAAGAAG
The DNA here is from genome assembly GCF_021521415.1 of Bidens hawaiensis. Lineage (NCBI taxonomy): Eukaryota > Viridiplantae > Streptophyta > Magnoliopsida > Asterales > Asteraceae > Bidens > Bidens hawaiensis. Next base: position 228,978 of record NW_027505093.1, on the reverse strand, counting down.
ACACGCTTTGCTTCAAGTGTCTTCAAGAAAAGAGCCTTAACTTGGTGGGTGAAAGAAAAATCCACTCGTGGTGCTGATATAGCCATGGCCTTGCCATGGGAGGAACTTAAGGAAATCATGACCGAAGAGTTCTATCCACCCAACGAACTCATGAACCTTGAGGTGAAATTTGGGAATCTTAAGCAAGAGGGTGGTGATAACGCTACTTACACCACTCGCTTCAATGAGCTTAGCGTCTTGGTGCCACATATTGTCATCCCTCTTTCTCGCGGGTTTATCAAGTATGTTCGGGGTTTGCCAAGGTAAATCCAAGACTCAGTCCAAAGCAGTGCCCCCAAAACTCTTCGTGAGGCTGTTGTCCTTGCTGCATCCTTGTCTGACAACCACATTAAGGCAAGAACCCTCAAAGGCAGCAAGAAGAGTGTTGAGAAAACCGAGGCCGAACCTTCCAAAGAGGTCACGGCCGAAGCCACACCCAAACCAAACCGCAACAACAACAATAACCATTCCAAGAAACGAAAACAAAACTATGCCTTAATACCAACCAATCCAAACCCAAATCCAAAACCTTCAAGCTCCACCTCCAAAGAAACCTTACCACGGACCACACCCGTTTTGCCAAATTTGCTAACGACACCACCAAGTCGGCATCCCTTTCCAGCAATGCACCCATTGTGGCCGTTACGGACACCTGCTAAGCGCATGTTTCGAACTCATGCGTACCCAACCAACCCTCACCAAACCACCCCGCACTCCCCACACTTTCAACCAAAACCGTGTTTTAACTTAAGCTCAACCCATTGCTCAAGCTTACCCCACCCCTCGAGCGTGTTTCAATTGTGGAGATCCTAGTAATTTCCGCAACGCGTGTCCCCGACTCGCGTATCAAGTCCAAATGGCCACTCCGCCTGTGTACCCTGCTCAAGCGTAACAAGTTCAGACCTTTCAACCAGTTCCGCAACTTGTGGCCAACCAAGCTGTTCAACCGGTTCAAGCCAATCAAGCCTCGACTTCTCAAGCTACACCCGTCATCCCCAACGCTCGTGGGAGGGCATTCGTGATCAATGCAAATCAAGCTCAGCATAACAATGATGTGGTGAATGGTACGTTCTTGGCTAATAACGTTTATGCATCCATTTTATTCGATACCGGTGCCGATATGAGTTTTGTGTCTTTTGATTTTGAGCCTATACTTTCTTCGTCTCGTTCTAAACTCGAAAGGTCCTTTACGGTTGAAGTCGCGAATGGTAAAACTATCTTGATTAACTAGGTTATTCGTGGTTGTACTCTAAATCTCAACAACTATGACTTTTCTATCGACCTCATTCCTATGCAACCCGGAAGTTTTGATATCATAGTAGGTATGGATTGGTTAGCTCAACATCATTCCGAAGTCGTGTGCTTTGAGTAGTATATTCGAATTCCACTAGACGACGATCGGATTTTGCGTATTTTCGGCGAAAAGCCTTCCAAGGGGCTCAAGCTTATGTCTTGTACTCAAGCCCAAAAATACTTACGTAAAGAGTATGTGGCTTTCCTTTCCAACGTTTTGGAAAAGAAACAAAAAAAGAAGACAGTATAGGACATTCCGGTGGTTCGTGATTTTCCCGAAGTTTTCCCCGACGACGTTTCTGGTTTACCACCTACTCACGATGTGGAATTCCGTATTGACCTTGTGCCTGGTGCGAATCCCGTTGCCAAAGCTCCTTATCGTCTCGCACCTTTGGAAATGCAAGAGCTAGCGAGTCAACTCCAAGAACTCTCTAGCAAAGGTTTCATCCGCCCAAGTTCATCACCTTGGGGCGCACCTGTTATTTTCGTTAAAAAGAAGGATGGTTCCTTTCGAATGTGTATCGATTATCGAGAACTCAATAAACTCACGATTAAGAACCGATACCCTTTGCCTAGAATTGACGTCCTTTTCGATCAAATCCAAGGCGCATCTTGCTTTTCAAAAATCGATCTTCGTTCGAGTTATCACCAATTGCGCGTTCATGAGGATGATATACCCAAAACCGCTTTTCGAACTTGTTACGGTCATTACGAATTTATGGTTATGCCTTTCGGCTTGACCAATGCACCTGCGGTGTTAATGGACCTCATGAACCGTGTATGCAAGCCTTATCTTGATAAGTTCGTGATCGTGTTTATTGACGACATTCTCATTTACTCGAAATCTAAATTTGAGCATGAAAAACATTTGCATGACATCCTCTTGTTGTTGAAGAAAGAACAACTTTTTGCCAAGATTTCCAAATGAGAGTTTTGGTTAAACGAAGTCCAATTCCTTGGCCATATCATTAACGAAAAAGGCATTCATGTTGATCACGTAAAAATCGAAGCTGTTAAAAATTGGAAGAACCCGACTTCACCTATGAAATTTCGATCCTTTCTTGGTCTTGTTGGATATTACCGTCGTTTCATTTTGAACTTTTCCAAGATCGCTTTACCCCTCACCGCCTTAACTCATAAGGGTAAACCTTATGAGTGGGGGGCTAAGCAAGATGAAGCTTTTCAAACTTTGAAGCGTATGCTTTGCGACGCTCCTATCCTAGCCATTCCCGAAGGAAACGAGGATTTTGTTGTCTACTGTGATGCCTCGAATCAAGGTCTCGGGTGCATTCTCATGCAACGAGGCAAGGTCATTGCCTATGCGTCACGACAACTTAAGGTTCATGAAAAGAATTATACGACACACGACCTTGAGCTCGGTGCTGTTGTATTCGCGTTGAAAATTTGGAGACACTATTTGTACAGAACGAAATGTGTGGTATTCACCGACCATAAGAGTCTCCAACATATTTTCGACCAAAAAGATTTAAACATGAGGCAACGACGATGGGCCGAACTTCTTAGTGACTACGATTGCGAAATACGTTACCATCCCGGTAAAGCAAACGTAGTAGCTGATGCCCTTAGTCGCCAAACCCATGTCAAAAGCATTCTTCTTGTAAGCGTTGTTATCCAAAACGATCTTCAGCTACGTATCTTTGAGGCCCAACACATCTCTGTCACTAAAGGTAATATGTACAAAGAGATGTCGTGTGGTGCTGAACTCCAACTCGAAACCAAGCGTGATGGTTTGCTATATTTTCTTAACCGCCTTTGGGTCCCAAATCGTGACAATCTTCGCACGTTTACAATGGACGAAGCTCACAAGTCACGATATTCTATCCACCCCGGTGCGGATAAAATGTATTTCGACCTTCGAACTACTTTCTGGTGGCCCGACATGAAGAAAGATATCGCTATCTATGTCGGAAAATGTTTAACATGTGCTAAGGTAAAAGCCGAGCATCAAAAACCTGCTGGTTTGCTCGTGCAACCTTTTATTCCAGTCTGGAAGTGGGAGAACATTACGATGGACTTCGTCACAAAACTTCCCACCACCAAGAGGCTACATGATAGCATTTGGGTAATCGTCGATCGATTAACCAAATCAGCTCATTTCATTCCCATTCGAGAAAAGCATTCTATCGAGCAGCTCGCTCAAATCTATGTCAACGAGATTTTTTGTCACCATGGTATACCCTTGAGTATTATATCTGACTGTGATGGTCGTTTCGTGTCTCATTTTTGGAATTCACTTCAAACCGCTTTGGGAACCCGTCTAGATCTTAGCACCGCTTATCATCTTCAAACGGATGGTCAGTCTGAAAGAACCATTCAAACCCTTGAGGACATGCTAAGAACTTGTGTGCTCGATTTTGGTGGTAATTGAGATACTCATATTCCATTGGTTGAGTTTTCATACAATAATAGTTATCATTCGAGCATCAAAATGGCTCCATTCGAAGCGCTCTATGGCCATAAATGCCGTTCTCCTATTTGTTGGAACGAGATCGGTGAGACTCAGCTCATTGGACCCGAAATGGTACAAGATACCACCGACAAATTAGTTCAAATTCGTAATAATCTGCTTACTGCTAAAAGTCGCCAAAAGTCTTACGCTGATAAGCGACGACGGCCCTTGGAATTCGAAGTTGGCGACCTGGTCCTCCTCAAAGTTTCACCTTGGAAAGGAGTAGTCCGTTTTGGTATGAAGGGTAAACTAGCCCCCCGTTTTGTTGGTCCGTTCAAAATCCTTGAACGAATCGGAGTTGTTGCTTATCGCCTCGAGCTCCCGCAAGAGCTTCAAGGCATCCATCCTGTGTTTCATGTTTTGAACCTTCGAAAGGTTCTAGCTGACGAGAACCTTCATATCCCTCTCGACGAAGTACGTATCGATAAGACAATGCACTTTTTTGAGAGACCGGTTGAAATAGTAGATCGAATGGATAAGGAAACCAATCGTAGCCGAATCCCTTTGGTCAAGGTTCGTTGGGAATCTAAGCACAGTGCGGAAGTCACTTGGGAACGTGAGAACCAAATGAAGTCTAAGTATCCGCATGTTTTTGCTACGGATGCTAATTCCTAATTTCGGGACGAAATTTCTTAAAAGTTGGGAATGCTGTGACATTCGTCAAATTCAATTTAGTATTTGTACTCGTTTTATTAACCGTTTGTAATCGGATCGTCGCATTTAATGAAACGTTGAGTTATTAATTATGTTATTGGCTTTTATCTTAATTTACGCGTGACTCGTTTTAAAATATTTATAATTGTTTAAAGTATCTATTATGTGCACTTATAACCCTTACAATATACAACTCACCACAATTGATCACCAAACTAATTTTGAGGGACCATGTTGCAAATAACAATTTTTTTCCCTCTTCTTTCTCTTCTCCCCGTCGCCATCAGACCCCCCCCCCTTTCAATATTTTTTGATTCAATTGACCCAGAAATCACGGAATTTGATTAAATAGTTTGATCCTTATCATACACGCTCCACCTTATTATGGTATAACGCGTAATTGACAGCCAAAACGAATAAAATATGAATCAATTTCGTTATCATCATAGGCGGCTGATTTTGATCTCGTTAACCTATAAATACGAATCCAAAACTTAATTAAATTGCTCCACACCATCTCCTCACAATCCCGAACATAAACCCTAAGACAATTGTAGCCAATAAACAGTTCTTGACCCCGTTGAACTCGTCTTCTAGCCGCAACCCTAGTCACGTCATTCTTCATCTTTCGTTGCTCGTTTAAGGTAATTGAATGTTCATTTGTGATCGATTTTCAATAAGGATTAAAAGCCCTCTGTCCATTTCATGAGACAGAGGGCAAAAGGTCTTGAATTGGGATTGATTCGTTCTAGGGTTCTTATGGTTTAAGGGTTAACTGGAATGAATGGTTATATACTTTTCGTTTCATAAACTAAACAAATAAGCCACTAGCTCAGTTGGCCAACACTCAGGTTGTATAATCGAGACCCGGTCAGGGGCGCAGGTTCGAATCCCCCCTGGTCCGGTTTTTGGTATTTTTTTATTCCTTTTAATTCTTTCATTTTTATTTGTTTAATCAAATGTATTATATTTACTTAAAACTTAAATTATATTAACAACTAATAATATTTACACTTGTTTAACGAACCAAACACTATTAAAATTTCAATAATAAATTCTCGTTAAAAATTTTTCGAGTATATATGTATGTATACATATATACATAATCAATTAAAAATATATACATTTCTTTTTTTTTTGTTTTTCTATAATAATAATAATAATATCGACTTTTGGGATACTTAAAATTTATTATACGCAAATTTTATGAGAATCCTTTAACGATCCCAAATATATTAAACCCATGTTTGCTCCCGTGTTAGTTCGTTTACATTGGTTTAGATATTTATTTTTGTATATACTTTAATATCTAGGACAAATTGTCGGGACTTCTCGCGGAACCACCTAGTTGCTTTAATCTTTACAATCTTCTCGTTACTGTGTTCCCTATTCCAAGTGAGTTCTTCATAACCCCATTTTAACGCTTTTAATAGTTTTGGGGTGTAGCATGTCACAAGTTTTATCTTGTTAGTTATGTGCTTATTTATAAACCGATTCACAATTAGCATACATGTTAATATTATTCTTGCATATTGTTTATGAATATACGTGAACTTGCTTGAAACGTGTTTACTATTCTTATGGCGGAAGTTACGCAAACGCAGACACATACACATAGTGGGAGAGTCCGACGGGACGTACCCGTGCCGTCTAACGTTATGACTTCGGTTGTTCGTAAGGTGGTTCTCATTTCCCCTATTACTACGGCCTCGGCTAAAGGAACGGGAGGACGGAATTAATTGATTTCATTTACTTTACTCTTGAATATTTATTAAATTACGAATGTTGAATCATTGTTTTTATATATATGTATACTCAAAAACTTATGAAAACTCACCAACTTAATTGTTGACAAATATATTATTTTCAACGTGCTACAGGTTGAATCGATGGCATGCTAAGGATGAAGATCATTAGTATACCTTAGGATATTTGAATAAAGAACTTATTTATTGTTTTGATAAAGTGTTTCTTTTTATTTTTAATTATGATTAATTGTGTACTTGTTACGTTACGAAATGAAATGATATAATTATTGCTGCTTTAAATAGTGTTACGAGCTATGAGTGATCTGTACGTTACAACAGGGCGTATTCCGATTAAAGTCGGGGTGTTACAGGAGCCGTGGTGGTGGTTGTAAGCGGCGGGCGGTGGTGGTAATGGCCGGGAGCAATGGTTGATGGTGGCGGTGGTGGGCCTGGTAGGTGTTGGGTGGTGGTTGGTGGTGGGGGCCGAGGCGGGTGATGGAGGCCGGTGGCTGAGGTGGTGGTGGGTGGTGGCGGCCGATGGAGGCGGTGGTGGGTGGTGGTGAGAGGACAATGGGTAGTGGTAGTTAGAGGGTGGTAGATGTGACATAGTTTTAAAGAGGGATGGAATGAAAAACAATTGAGTGGATAGAATGAATTTGGGTTGTTTTAGAATAAATGGAATGGACATGGTAGTAGGTGATTACATTCCATGAACCAAACAAAATTTTTTTTTCATTCCATAATAATGGTCCATTCCATACCGTCTCTTATTCATCGTACCAAACACGCTACCTACATTTGTTTGTTTCATAAGTTAGTAAATGGAATTAGATGAATTAGAGGATAGAGATGATAAAATAAAATATTTTTTGATTATTGGCTAACATTCCATTGGAATGTTGAAATTCCATTAGAGTAGTGAAGGATTTTTACATTCTAATAATTGGTGGAATATATTCAAATTACAATTTAATTATGTGCCAATAAAACATTAATTTTCAGAAGAATTAATTCCCATTCCATCTTAATTTCAAAGGATTATGCGAACCAAGCAACCGCTAATTTAATTTCTCTCCTTTACATATTCTCCGTCTTCGGTTTATCCTCTTCATCACCGGTTAACTTCCCAATGCCACCCACCATCGTCAAACTCCCTTCCCATGCATCTGCCACCATCATCACCTACACCAAGCGCCCCTTCTTAGTTGGATTTCTCCTAAATTGTCGAATTAACACTGGTTAATCGTCCTCAGTTCATATCATGTCGCCTATTACCCCTTCTTTTATTTATGAAACCTTATCCGGGACACCACCACCACGCCTGTGACATTTGTCAATTTCCAACCCCGAAAACTCGGGCAGTTTAAAATTTTCATTTTTATTATTATTCGGATTTTCGTTATTTAACAAAAACGATGAATTGTAAATTAAATTTATTTGGTCATTTTTCTTTAAGTCGTTACTCGAATTTTGTTATTCGTTAAACAAATTTTAAGAACTATGAAACATGTGCAAAATCCACCGCTAATCTATGTTTTGTCCTAACTTGAGTAACCGACCAAACCCAAAGGACTAGATTGCAACCTTTCAAAATGTCAGTCTCGTATAGTTCACTCACTAGCTCAATCACTCATTATCGTAACCCACACATAAGTGTTGACAAGAAGGTTACGACTTACTATTTTTTTAAAGAACAATAGAATATTGAAGACGGAATCAATAACACTCTATATGTTGCGCAACAGACATGAAAGTAACAAATACACAAATTAACTCTAAAGATTTCCTATATATTATGATAGATTCAATGAAAAAAATTAGGGTTTCAGTGTGGAATGTCAGGATTTATGGCAGCTTTCCGTACAAAAGGGAGACAGCCGTCAAATGACAATATTCGCTATGGTCCGTTGTTCAGTCGCGTGTTGTAGGCGTGCCATAAATTTTCCTTTTATAGGCCTACTCTGACACACCTGACATTCCCTTTTTGAAACCTTATTAATTGATATAAAACATATTCAAACGTATTACAAATTATTCAAAGTGTAAACAGGTCTTCGGGCAAGCTTTGCAGCTTTGTCTTTTAGCGAGCAGACCTGGTAACCATTAAGTCTGTTGGGGAACAGCTGTCCAGGCAAGCTTTACTTAGAATATTTTCCTTAGAAAATATTCATCTAGCAGGCTTCAATCCTCTTGACCATATCAAACTTTGCTCGATAAAGTTCTACGAGCAAACTTGTTCTTCAAAGATCCCTTCAACCTTTGTTAACTTAACTTATTTGAACATACCCAAGTGTGTTGGTAACACTGTAGCTTGCTCGGAGTTGAACCTTGCTCATTGAAAGTCCTTAAGTAATTTCTTTATCAACTTCCTTCAAGCTTGCTAGGACCACTGCTTATTATGAATGAACTTTGCAAGATCCACCAAAAGACTTTGTTTTAGCTTGGTTTAGTCAAGAGTTTGCTCTGAAACAAACCTTGCTTGACTTGAAGAACAACCTTTCTAGACAAAGTGAACCTTGCTCGTTTAATCACTTAAGAGGAATTCTAGAAGATAACTTTGCTGGGATAGCAAAATACCATAGTATAAGCTTGCTGGGAGTCCAAAGTTTGCTCGGTTTCCATACTTAGCCATTTTCAGGGAGGCTGAGAAAATTCCAATCTTCCTTAAGTCTTTTCTCATCCCAACAATCTCCCCCTATATTGGAACATCTTCAGCTGTACCGAAACACCTATTAGGTTACATACACTTATAAAAAATACACATAAAATTTTCAAAAGATAAAATTACATATCAAAATGAAAAAGTTTACAACTTATAATTTTGTCTCAAGGACATTACAAATCAAGCTTAATCTATAAGTTGTATCTTCATTTTCTATAGCTTGAGGCTTCCTTTTTTTTTGTCCAATCTGATTGCCTCGACCTTTTCTTTGAACAAGAATATCTCCTTGTAGTGGGGATGTTGATAGGGCAGAGTCCATCTAATTATATCCTTCAAATACACCACATGAAGAAATTCAAGATCGGTATCGTGTTGTATGATTCCCATGGCCAGTCCATCCGATTTTCTAAGAATGAAGGATTGATCATGTTGTTCAAATACAATGATAGTAATCCTTCCATTCTTTTGGACTTCATGATTCGGCCTGGTCATCTGCTGCCTCATACTCAAACTTTCTTTTAGGTTGGCCAGAGGATTTGTGTACTTGGTCTTCTGTTTGTAAGAAGCTTCAGTTAGCATTATATCCATCATCCTCCTCTGCATCTTTTTCTTTTCATTTTAAGAGAGTTCCAACTTCCTTTTCTTATTCAGCATAGGAAACCCTTTCCTTGACTGATCTCTCAAATGTTTGGATAATTCATTATGTTGTCTTCGTGCAAAGCTTTACCTGTCTTGGTAGTCATACAGGCTCGGAGTTTCCATTTCTTCCAATTGCTCCTTCTTAAAGTCCAGGAAATCATCTTTGAAGACCATCTGCCTCAACTCACCACTATTCAATATAACTTTCAATGATTCAGTTCTTGCATCATAGCATAGCCTCTTTGGTAGGTCCACTTCAGTTGGTGGCCTTTGTTGACGTTGATAAGAGGCTCTGGTGGTTGGGATTGGGATACTTACAATGGAGGGCATAGAAGTATACTTCTTTTTCGGAATAGGTCCCCTTACATGCCCAGATTTTTCAAACATCTTAGTAATCCTTTCCTTTGGCAGCATAACCTGCTTCAAATAGTTTTCTTCCTTTTCCATGGTTGTGATCATGCCCATAACTTCATCATGATTTGGACCAACAGGGGCAGATCTTTGAGCTTGAATAGGTTCACCCCTTGGTCACACTGAAACTCCCGTAGCCTTCTCTCTTCTGCCTCCAACTTCTCCCACTCAACTTTCTCATAATAAAATAAGTATTTTAATTGACTTTTTCCCAAGTTGTTAAATACCCCTTCAGCCATGCCTTTACTCAACATCAAACCTTTTAAGGTCTGGATTTTATTCTCATCCTCCCATGGCTTAACAGGCTCAACTAGCTCAACATGCTCATCCTATACAGTCATCAAGTGAGGAGCCTTAGATGATTTAGATTTTTTCTTGATTAAACTCAGCCTTTTCAGATTCATATATTGATAATTTTTCTTTTCTGCTCAAATTTCTGGTTTCATCTCCTTTACCCCTTGCCTCCATTAATCTCTCAAACAACTTCACTTGATCCTCCTCCCAAGCCTTCTTTTCTTTCTCTGCCAATGTCATCAGTCTTGTTTTCTTTGTGCTGGTGGTTGTTTCAAACTGTACTCTCCTTGAGATCCTTTTAAAATGTGTTTCAACATCTTTCTTGCTTAGCCTTTCTACAACATCAATCTCGATTCCATGATCAATCAAATATTTACATTTCCCACCATACTTCTTGCAAAGTTTTTTTCAATCTTGTCCTCTTGATCAATTGCCTTTCTTTTCATTCTATCAAATCCTCCTTTTTAATTCTTTCTTTTATTGAATTACTGACACTCTACAGTTCCTCTAACTTCATGTGACTCGGCTGTTTCTCTGAGAAACCATGAAGTCTTAGATAATTTAGGAAATTTTGAGTGTCTCTCTCTTCTTCTTCAAATCCTCCACCTCTTCATCTAGCAGTACATGCAAATCCTCATCAGTAATAGGAGTCAGGTTTCAAACTTATATCCATGACTTATCAAACTTAATATTTTTGGATCTTTCTTTTTTGCTTCATCCAACATAGTTTGTATGTTTTCTCTATGAGTATCAGTCATGTCCACAAATGGTGAGTCAGCTGCATCATCATTATCATCTTCAGACAAATCCTCAAGAGCATCAATCTTGGGTTCATTCATTTCGGGTTCAACCTCAACATTAGCAGGTTTTATTACTTGTAAGGATATTGCATGAGTTGGACTTTCCTTTTTCTTTGGAATAGGTTCATCAGACTTTTCAATTTTGTCATCCCTCTTCCTCTTCCTTTGATATTTCTTTGCAAATTTATCCTCATCTCCACGATCCCAACATTCTTGATTCTGATTTAACTCATTCATGGCCTGCTTAGCCCATTTTTTAGCCAATATTTGAGTTGTCTAACCAATTGTTTCAGTATCCAGCTGCTTATTGTAGGTTCCCTGGACGGATCGCACGAGATATCTCGGTCTACTCAGGTGCGGAATCCCTGCGTAGATCGTTACGAGTATAGAACACGAATCACACGAACACACGAAACGAACACACGTTATATATTATAACTCAAACACGTGATGTAATATCACTGTTACAGACTCTCGTCCTCAAGTTACAATGAACTCGAACTACTGACACGAACTTAAACCACGATTACAAACCAAGCCGTAACCTAGGACTATAAATACACGACAACTTCGCCTGGCATGTTCAGGCGAAGTTGTCCCTAACTTCTCTTGACTAACAAGTTCGCCTGTTAAGCGAACTTGTCAGTAACTTCGCTTAAACATACAAAACATAATTAAACAATACAGACTCGATTACAGACACTAGACTATGAACTACTGACATTATGCACCAACAGACTCCCCCTTGGCAGTAGCTTCATATCTTGATCTTTAAGCACTTGTCTTGTAATCTTCAATCTTGTATCTTCACGCATGCACTCCTTCTCTAACACAAACTGACACAACTCTTTGATACTTCCTCGCTTCGTCCTTCCAAGCAGGAATATAAAAGATTTTCTTCTCATTAAGCACCTTCAGATCAGCTTGCGATAAGTTTACCAAATGCATCGGATCGTAAACTCTTAGGAGCTCTTGTTCATCCTCGTCTTCCATCACCGCCTCTGCTGTCTCACAATCCACATACCACCACTTTAGGTCTTTAAGCACATCCTTGGGCATTAGCTTCATCGGTACTTCTTTAAGGCACCGGATCGGTTTATACTTCATGACCATCCAAGGTTTTCCATCAGCTCTCAAACCTCTATCATTGTCTTCAACAAGTTTTCCCTTCTGCGGTTTCAACAGCTCAAACTTCTTCTCTTTTATACTCTCTCTCCATACAATTTTCTCAATGACTCTAGCCATATTATCGTCATTTCGATTGATTAACCCCAATCTGGCTAAGTCTTTCACTTCACATTCCGGCAGTGTATTCAACGACCTTAACATTCTTTTAAAATACTGAACGCCGTCATACTGTTTAATCACAAAGAGCTTCAACTGCTCATCATAGATCCAGCAAATAATCCCTTTCTTCACTTCAGCATAGCCTTTAATATTGTAACTCTTCTTAATCATTGTAGGGACCGCTGGTTTCTTCGTTTTGACGAACCACTGAGCATAGCCTTCCTTCCACCTAGGCTGCTCTTCCCATTCAGTCTCATCATTTTCCATCTCATTACCCATATCGGCTTTCTCAATATCTGGGATCTCGTGTTCAACATTTTCTTCTACTATTTCACCTTCTTCAACATCTTCTTCAATCATAATCTGTGCGCCAATCTTCTCAATCTCCTCAATAGGCAGCACATCATCATCAAACATCACATCATCATCTAGCATATCATCATCTAATTCTTTCAAAGCATCAATCACATCATCTTCATCATTAACCATCACCACCTCATCACCACCAACTGCACCTGCAGACTCCCCCTGAGCTATGGAAGTCCCAAGAGCTTGAGTTGTTCTTGGCAACTCACCACCCGCACCTTTCGATGCATTGGGATCATCGTCTCTATAATTTCTCTTCTTTGTCCTTAACTCGTCGCCTCTACAGCTTGTCTCCCCCTGAGATGCCAAGAACTTATTCATAGCATCTATAATTAGCCCATGTTCAACCAGGAGGGACGACTGTAGTTGATTTTACGAGGTTTTTGACGGTGCAAAGGCTTGAATACGATAGTAGGAGGTAAGATTGACTCAAAAAGACAGAAAACACGTCCCGCGAATAGTCGAAACGGGACGATTTCTACACCCGCGTGAATATCCCGAACCACACAATCGAGCAAATGCTCTGATACCAATTGTAGGTTCCCTGGACGGATCGCACGAGATATCTCGGTCTACTCAGGTGCGGAATCCCTGCGTAGATCGTTACGAGTATAGAACACGAATCACACGAACACACGAAACGAACACACGTTATATATTATAACTCAAACACGTGATGTAATATCACTGTTACAGACTCTCGTCCTCACGTTACAATGAACTCGAACTACTGACACGAACTTAAACCACGACTACAAACCAAGCCGTAACCTAGGACTAACTTCGCTTGACTAACAAGTTCGCCTGTTAAGGCGAACTTGTCAGTAACTTCGCTTAAACATACAAAACATAATTAAACAATACAGACTCGATTACAGACACTAGACTATGAACTACTGACATTATGCACCAACAGACTCCCCCTTGGCAGTAGCTTCATATCTTGATCTTTAAGCACTTGTCTTGTAATCTTCAATCTTGTATCTTCACGCATGCACTCCTTCTCTAACACAAACTGACACAACTCTTTGATACTTCCTCGCTTCGTCCTTCCAAGCAGGAATATAAAAGATTTTCTTCTCATTAAGCACCTTCAGATCAGCTTGAGATAAGTTTACCAAATGCATCGGATCGTAAACTCTTAGGAGCTCTTGTTCATCCTCGTCTTCCATCACCGCCTCTGCTGTCTCACAATCCACATACCACCACTTTAGGTCTTTAATCACATCCTTGGGCATTAGCTTCATCGGTACTTCTTTAAGGCACCGGATCGGTTTATACTTCATGACCATCCAAGGTTTTCCATCAGCTCTCAAACCTCTATCATTGTCTTCAACAAGTTTTCCCTTCTGCGGTTTCAATAGCTCAAACTTCTTCTCTTTTATACTCTCTCTCCATACAATTTTCTCAATGACTCTAGCCATATTATCGTCATTTCGATTGATTAACCCCAATCTGGCTAAGTCTTTCACTTCACATTCCGGCAGTGTATTCAACGACCTTAACATTCTTTTAAAATACTGAACGCCGTCATACCGTTTAATCACAAAAAGCTTCAACTGCTCATCATAGATCCAGCAAATAATCCCTTTCTTCGCTTCAGCATAGCCTTTAATATTGTAACTCTTCTTAAACATTGTAGGGACCGCTGGTTTCTTCGTTTTGACGAACCACTGAGCATAGCCTTCCTTCCACCTAGGCTGCTCTTCCCATTCAGTCTCATCATTTTCCATCTCATTACCCATATCGGCTTTCTCAATATCTGGGATCTCGTGTTCAACATTTTCTTCTACTATTTCACCTTCTTCAACATCTTCTTCAATCACAATCTGTGCGCCAATCTTCTCAATCTCCTCAATAGGCAGCACATCATCATCAAACATCACATCATCATCTAGCATATCATCATCTAATTCTTTCAAAGCATCAATCACATCATCTTCATCATCAACCATCACCACCTCATCACCACCAACTGCACCTGCAGACTCCCCCTGAGCTGTGGAAGTCCCAAGAGCTTGAGTAGTTCTTGGCAACTCACCACCTGCACCTTTCGATGCATTGGGATCATCGTCTCTATCATTTCTCTTCTTTGTCCTTAACTCGTCGCCTCTACAGCTTGTCTCCCCCTGAGATGCCAAGAACTCCTTCATAGCATCTATAATTCGTCCATGTTCAACCAGGAGGGACGACTGTAGTTGATTCTCTGCTACAAGGCGCTGAATAGCCTGGGTCTGGATATAGTTTATCCTCGATTGCTCTGCCACGACCCGTTCAAGTGCAGCTATTCTCTCCGAGTCTGAGAGGGTTGCATCGAAATCAAACCTCATGTTAGATGTGTCTTGAGTATACTCAGTAGGGATCTCGAATGTAACCGGGACATCAGAAGCAGTTGTGGACGTAACCGCAGGTGGTATCGTGACCGACAACCCTGCAGTTGCAACGACTGTGGACTCTACAAATTGTGCAACCACCTCTGAAGGAGTAAGCGTTGGAGGTGGTAAAGACACAATCTCCGGAGTCGTCATCTGTAGTGTGATGGATGGGATGCCGACAGCTGATGTAGCCACCACGGGAACTTCCGCGGCGCTTAAACTTTTAACCTGTACAGATGTAGGAACAATCGACATACCTGACAGTGCGGATGGAGCGAAACGTACAACTCTTGAAGTCTCTCCAGCTCCCATACCTGAACCTGTCCTTTCCCGTCTTGAACGTCTAATCAACTTGTGAATATCCTCTTCTTCTTCTTCTGACTCAGTATCAACAACTGTCCTCTTTCTCTTTCCTAACGTCCTTTCTCGTGTCACCAACATCCTTCTCGCCTCATCCATAACATCATCAAGATCTGAGTCAGCCACCGTCGTAGCTGCTCAAGTAACATTCACTTCCCGAACCTGTGCAGCAGAGACCTGCACCTCTTCTTGCGGATCAAACCGGTCCATATCGAAGAATCCTTGGCCGCCAAATGCAGCATCAAGGTCTACATCCTCTTCAGCCGACACAACAGGCACAGCAGGGACATCTCGAGGTGCTCCTACCTGTCGTGGTTGAGGGTCTCTGAACTCATCCCCAGTAGCAGGAACATACTCCGGGTTGATTAAATACCCAAACAGTGGAGTATGCCTCGAACGCAGCTCAGGCTTGCTCCTCGCACTGGATGTGCGGCATTGAGCGAAGATACGTTTGCTCACACTTTCCATGTATCGTATTGGACGTCGTTGAGGCAACGTGGGAGCAACATGATTCAAGATCATCTGAATGAATCTTGGATACATGATGAACCTTTCACGAGCCATCGCTCTCCTCTGTCTATCGATCTCATAAAAGACCATCTGACTGAAGCTATAACGTTTGTTATAAGTCAGAGCAGTCATTGCGGACTGCATGGTCGCACCCATCCCGTCAGTGCCCGCCTTCCTCCCTGACATGCAGACAATCATTACGTGCATGAGGAAGCGCCACTGATCGAGTAGGAAACCCTTCCTCCTCTGAGTATCACCTAATGGACCAGAATAGCCCATTCGGAGAAACGCTCCATCACGGAACGGAGCCACAAACTCTGTAGGGTCATCCCTAGTCTCCTCACCGAACTGTAAAGCCACCCGTATTTGTTCAGATGAGAACTGAACCTCTTGATTGTTGACGGTTGCTCGCATAACCGGGGGCTCAACGCGGCAATCGTATTCCACAGTCTGCCAGAAATCCTCGATATTGGGTAAGGAAATCGGCAGAGTCGTAGTGATAGCGTGGAATATCCTCGAGCGAATGAGGAATGTGATTATCTCGCGGTAATTCTCAACACCGCTCGCTTCCGGGTCTAAGGTGATATACATGTTATGACCCGGGAAGAATTGCCTCTAATTATCTCCATCGTCACCTCCAGCACCTCCAGCACCTGCTACTGCAGCCATATCTGCAACAAACGAACCAAGTTAGATAAACGTTAAGGCGTACCACAAGTTCGCTTGTTACCATGTGCGAAGTTGTGATAAAATCTGTATAGGCGAAGTTAAAGTTGGGGCGAAGTTGGGAACAACTTCGCTTCATCTTTAAGTTCGTCTAATAATTAAAAAATTAAAAGGTCAAGGCGAAGTTAATGATAACTTCGCCTCACCACAACATCGCCTCAGGCGAAGTTGAGCCTCAGGCGAAGTTACGGACAACTTCGCCTAAACCTTAAGTTCGCCTGAATCTGAAACGGCGACAGTAAGGTCGATTCAACATCGAAAATCTGGTGTTTCGGTCAATTTTGATGATTAAGAACTCCCAAACACAAGATATTAAGGAAATCCGGACGATCAGTTTGCTCATGAACACGTAAAAACAAGCTTTGAAATCGGGTATAAGGTTCGAACGTTCGAGGTCGCTAACCGGGTGTCGAAACAACCTAGGGTTAACAACATTGAACATCGATTATAAGATATAGAACCCAAACACACCTTGAATACTGATTGAAATCGGAAAAAAGGATAATCAGATGATAATCGATTAAGTTCGCTGTGATAGTCGAGAATAAGTTCGCTGATATACAAAATAATGAACGAATGACCTTTGAAAATCCTTATATAGGGGCGGAGTTATACAGGCGAAGTTACGGTTAACTTCGCCTAGGCGAAGTTATTCACAAGTTCGCATGTTTAACAACATCGCCTATATTTACAAAATCAACCCTTATAATTCGAACATTTTGCATTTAAGTTTTAAAACTTCCCTTTAAGAATTAAATAACACGATCAAGTCCAAGTAACCAGTTATAGAATCATAAACTACCTAAGTACGAAAAAACTTTTAAAAAATTAAAGTATAAGGGTCCAAATTTCAGTCTCGATAGGGACTACTACGTTTTAGAAAAGATCCGAACAGGAATCATACTAATTACGTGACTGTCACATAGATCCGTGTTTAGCTGTATTATGACAGAAGGAAACAGGTTGTAGGCAGGTAAATAACTTAAGATGGTTTTCATCGTTTCTGTGATACGAGTTAAGTTCAATTAAGCTCAAAAATTAAGTGGGCAACAACTCAGAGATTATGATGCCTCCTATCTATTCTCAAAGCATATTTGGATTTCCCCAAGTCACCCCGAATTGACCTCGACCCATAGTGTCTGATTAAGTTTGTAAGTACTCTTTATCTGCTTCCCGTTCTCTTTCTTACTCCATGATTAAGAAGTCTTGATATTTTGAACTCTAGAATGTTTCAATAACTCATAAGTTTTTTTTTTTTTTTTTTTTTTTTTTTTTTTTTTTTTTTTTTTTTTAAGCATTCATTTAGACTTCAGAGTAGTAAACAACTGCAAGTCTCGAATCTGGATCACTGCAGTTTCTTGAAACGCCATCTTCACGGGAATCAGAACACTTACGGGCTCGTGTATGACTGGGTAATCGCTTTTCAGCCTATCATTCGGAAAGATATATATGAAGACATGCAAAACTCGTAAGGAGTTTCCACATAAAATCAAGTAGATTTAGTTTGTATCACATCTACTTTTACGCACCATAAAAAGCTACCATGACATACAATAACTGTCCTAAAGCCTTTTAAGCCTAATAACTTCACTAGTTAAGTACACCGAATCAGTATATTTATCATTTTCCAAGGTTGGATCAATTTTCTGTTAAACATAGCAAACGAACTTCTTACGAAGTGGCAGACTTGAAAAATAATTCCATTTCCCTTTAAAAAATTTTAACATTAATCGCCCCGACCAAAACAAAGTCTTCAGGTAAACGGCTATCCAGAAGATCCAATGGATCAGCTGGACCGACCACATACTAGTATGTGTCCTTCTAACTAAGTATGATCGACTAATTTTAAGCGAAAGAATGAAAACTCATCATAAACCGCCCCGGTCACTTTCAGTCCTTTGGTTAATGGCTATCCTCAAATTCTACAAGTAGAAAATGAGGACCAAAACATATCCGAAGACAAGTCCGTCAAACTGAGGCAACCGACATATTTTTAAGCGATAGTGACGTTTTTTTTTTTTTTTTTTTTAAATATAACATGAAAAGCATGGTTACTCGGGATTGATCATCCCATTCAGCTCGATAAGGTTTTGAAATCTTGTTTTGTCAAACGCTTTAGTATAAAGATCAGCGAAATTATCAAGCGTATCCACCTTTTCAAGCATAATCAGTTTCTTCTCAGCACAATCCCGTATAAAATGATGACGTATGTCAATATGTTTAGTTTTACTGTGCTTCACGGGATTGTTAGTTACTGAGATAGCAGCTGTGTTATCAATACAAATAGGAGTAAGTAAGAAATTCAGACCATAGTCGCGCAACTGTTGTTGAATCCAAAGAACCTGGGAGCAGCAGTTGGATGCTGCCATGTATTCTGCTTCACAGGTTGAAATTGCGACTGAAGTCTGCTTCTTGCATTGCCACGACACCAATCTGCCACCAAGAAACTGACATCCTCCAGTTGTTGACTTCCGACTCTGATTGCACCCTCCATAATCAGAATCTGTGTAAGCGACTAGCTCCAACTCTCCTCCTCTCGGGTACCACAACCCCAGCTTCGGTTTGCCCTTGAGATACCTCAGTATCCTCTTCACACCCTTCAGATGAGATTCTTTTGGGTTTGCCTGAAAGCGTTCACAAAGACAAACAGCAAACATTATATCAGGCCTAGAAGCAGTTAAGTACATTAAAGAACCTAAAATAGCCCGATATTGAGTTGGGTCCACATCTGCATCACCGTCTGACTCAGCACCCAATTTGTGATTGACGCAGATTGGAGTGTCGAATGGAGTGTTGTCCTCCATCTTGAAGCGTTTGAGCACATCATGGACATACTTGGTCTGATGAATGAACATCCCATCCTTCTTCTGATCAACCTGCAATCCTAAAAAGAAAGTTAGTTCACCCATAGCACTCATTTCAAACCTCTTTTCCATGACGGCCTCAAAATCTTGACACATGGAGACTCTTGATGCAGCAAAGATAATGTCATCCACGTAGACTTGCACCAGCAGGAAGTCGCTTCCATCTCTCTTGAAGAACAACGTGCTATCTATCTTCCCTCTTTCAAACCCATTTTCAAGCAAGTAATCTGATAAAGTTGAATACCAGGCAAGAGGTGCCTGATGTAGTCCATACAATGCCTTGCTTAACTTGTACACGTGATCAGGAAAGTCTGGGTCAGGAAAACCCGGAGGTTGCTCAACATACACTACCTCATCAACTTTCCCATTCAGAAACGCACTCTTCACATCCAACTGAAATACCTTCATCTTCTTATAAGCAGCGAACGCCAAAAACAATCTAATGGCTTCCAACCTTGCGACAGGAGCGAACACTTCAATATAATCAATCCCCTCTTGTTGATTAAAACCTTTAACGACTAGCCTCGCCTTGTTTCTTATGATAATCCCTTTCTCATCTCTCTTGCACTTAAACACCCATTTTGTGCCTATCGCATGCACATGCTTCGGTTTTTCAACCAAAGTCCAAACTTCCATTTTCTTGAATTGAGCCAACTCTTCTTGCATAGCTTCGACCCACGAGCTGTCCTTGAGAGCCATTTGATAATTCTTCGGTTCAATCTGGCTGATAAAGCAGGTGTACAAGCATTCGTTGATTATCCCTGTCTCCTTGATGCTTGTGTAAACACAGGTGTGCTCATTCAAGCTACGTCTTGTTTGTACACCGGAGGACACATCACCAATCACATTCTCCAAAGGGTGATCTTTATGAATTCTCGTGGTCGGAACAGAACCAACATGCAAATTGTCTTCCAAGTTAGAAGAGAGTTCGTCAATGGTTGTTTCATGCTGAGAGTGAAATGGATTGAAAAATTCTTCTTCAGTCGAGGTAGCAGGGGTATCGACAGCATTTGATGAGGAAGGTTGACATTTATCGATCAGCTGTCTTTGCAATAGGTTTTCTTCCTCATCAAGGATCATCTTCGTAGCAACTCTCTCTTCTTCTTCAGCAATATCCAAATACGGTATGTTAAAAGACTTAAAAAGTTTAACATAGTCGAAAAACTCAGCAGGTCCGTTGCTTGGTTTTGGCGGTTGGTAACTTGTGATATCGGTGTTACACACCACCTCAACCTTGCTGGTCGATGTATTAAAGACACGTCTGTTGGGAGTCCCAACAACATAACCGACTAAGATTCCTTCATCGGCTACTTCACCAAATTTAGAATTTGTCTTTAAAATCGAACAAGGGGACCCGAATGGTTCAAGACCATTCAAGTTGGGCTTTCTCCCATGCATAAGCTCATAACACGTTTTACCAAGTCTTTTAACAGTTAAGACTCTATTCAGAACATAACAGGCTGTAGCAACAGCTTCAGCCCAAAACACCACAGGAAGCTTCGAATCAGCCAGCATTGTTCTGGCTCCTTCAATTAATGTTCTGTTCTTCCTTTCAGCCACTCCATTCTGTTGCGGTGTATACGGAGCGCTGTATTGGTGTTCAATCCCTTTCTGAAGGCAGAAGATCTCCATCTCAAAATTCTTGAACTCCGTTCCATTGTCGCTCCTGATGAACTTAACCCTTTTATCCATAACGTTCTCAACTTTGGTAATCAAATTCTTCACCATCTGAGCCGTTTCGTCTTTTGATTTCAGGAAATATACCCATGAATATCGTGAGTAGTCATCAGTGATCACCAAGCAATAAGAAGTACCTCCTAGACTTTTTGCATTCACGGGACCGAAGAGATCCATGTGAAGCAACTCTAGAGTACTGACAATAGAATTGACCTTCTTGGTGTGATGGGATTTCTTGTGCTGCTTTCCCTTCTTGCACGCTATACATTTATCTTCAAAATAGAAATTCTTCAAGGGAACGCCCAGCACAAGTCCATTCTTGACAATGTTGTTCATCTTCCGAAGATGAATGTGCCCCATTCTCCTATGCCACAATTCGGACTCCGATTCGCTCGCTTTTATCATAAGGCATGATTCTTCCGTGGCCATTTCAGTCGACCTCATATCCATAATATATGTATTCCTTTCACGTGGAGCCTTCATCACAATCCACTCCTCTGGTATCTGAAAACCAGGTTGCAACACAATCGCCTCATTCTTTGTAAAATGAACGGTGTACTCCTTATCACAGATCTGCGACACACTCAGCAGATTGTGCTTCAATTCTTCCACAAAGTTAACTTTCTCCAATGTCATCTTTCCGTTCGACACCGTTCCCATTCCTGTAATCTTGCCACCACTTTCACCGGCAAAGCTCACTCTCCCTCCTTGAACAGGTTTCAAATCGTGTAACAAGTATTTGTTACCCGTCATGTGCCGGGAACAGCCGCTATCTACAACCCAAAGATTGTTGGCAGCCCTGTTCAACTGTTCCTGCACAATAAAGCAAAAGATTAGAATTTAGGGACCCAAGACCAATTGGTCTTGGATCTATACATCCCAAACTTTGGCTTTCCAAAGTTAGTATCTCGATAATTCCTGTAAGTCCTATTAGGAAACCTCCTTGAAGATTGATTGTGAGGCCTTCCAAACCTTTGTGAATTGAAAGAATTATAGCTTGTGGTTTGGTTATTAGCAGTGTAAAACTGAGATTTGTTTCTATGAAAACCTGAATTAGTCACATTTTTGAATTTTAAATGGTTTTCATTTTTAGCAGCATGATAATAACTATTAGGCTTATTCTCAGTTTTAGTAGGCCTTACACCTCTGAATCGCTGCTTCAGAGGGCAATCTGCAACTAGTGCCCTAATTGATTACACCTAAAACAACACCTATGCTCAACCTTTTTATCAACCGGTGTTTTAGATGTCGAGGCTTTATTACCGCCCGTTCGTCTCACATATGGTGGGACGTTCAGGTTTAGTGGAGTACTCTTTTTATTTGTCTTATCTTTCTCTCCACCATTGGGTAATACCACCTCCTCTTTTGCCTTACCAGACTCGGATGACTTATCCGAATCCGATGAGACTGGACTTGGATCAGAAATTTTAACACTTGAAACAGGCGAACTTGTTTCGCCTCCACTAACATTTGGTTCTTTACAAGTTATTTTAACTGGTACTGTCTGAGCAACCTCAAAATCAACAGATTTCTGAACACTAGGGTTAAAAGTGTAAT
Organism: Bidens hawaiensis; assembly: GCF_021521415.1. Classification (NCBI taxonomy): domain Eukaryota; kingdom Viridiplantae; phylum Streptophyta; class Magnoliopsida; order Asterales; family Asteraceae; genus Bidens; species Bidens hawaiensis. The sequence goes on along the minus strand of NW_027505093.1, from coordinate 206,246 downwards.
TGTGATTATAAGGTGGTGGAACCTCATGATAACCGATTCCTCCTTTCTTAGCAGAGGAACCTTGATCACTAACAAGGTGATCAAGAATAGCAGAGGAATTTCTGAACTGCTCTAGTTTTCTATTCAGTTCCACCACTTTTACCTGGTGATCAGCAATCTGTTTTTCTCTATCAGCAATTTGTTTGGTTTTTTCCTCCAAAACTTCATAGCTTAAATCAATCACTTCAATTTTTTCAGCAAGTTTTGTTTTTAGACTTTTAACATCTTTTTCACAAGCTTTTATTTTGACTTTATAGCTATTTTCTCTTGCTTTTGTAAAATGATGATCTTCTTTTAGGGTTTTAAATTCAGCATCCAACCTAACATACTGATCGGTTATAGTTGCTAATTGCTCAGACAAGTTTTCACATTTAGAGCATGTAGGTTTAGAACATACCTCGGAGAGCTGGTCATTAACGTCTGCCATAAGAGCTTTTTCTTCTCCGGTAACCTTCTCATTTTCTTCAGTATCAACCTTCGCCAAATTTGCCTGCTCAAACGTTTCTTTAGAATGCAGGTTCCAGTTGTATTCAACATCTTCTCTGGACATCATTGCACTATAATCTTTAGAACCCCCACTTTGCTGTGGAGACCTGCCCTGACTTCGTTCCACACGCTCATTCCTGCATTCCTTTGCAAAATGACCGTTTTGCTGACAATTGTAGCATCTCACCTTCGTCTTGTCAAACCCTGGCTTTCCACCGACAAACTTTCTTCCGGTCTTTCTCATAAACCGCTTCACTCTTCTTACAATCATGGCCATCTGCCATTGCAGATCCATTTCCTCCAGATCATCAGCATCAATCTGGTCATAGTCTTCATCCAACATAGCTGGATCAACAACCTTCCCTTGAATGTAGTTCTCATAGGAAGCAATAAAAGAAGCATAGAGACCAAACTGCTCTTCAGCAGACTTGACACTCATAGGCATCTTGGAGTAGTTGTTGCTGGGAATACTTGGAGAGCAACTACTCTTGCTTACCTGGGGTTGAGAACCACTCGATCCACCTGCTACATAGCAAACATCACCATTTGTGTTGACTGACACATGACCCTCATGTGATGAGTTTGCACCCGACTCTCCCTTCGAGTAGTAGGCAGCAGATTCAGTCTTCGATCCTGAGCTAGTGTTGAATTTAGCTCCATACATACCTGGATCTTGAACCTGATCCATAGGTGTCTCTTTTCTGACCATGTTAAGCTCAAAGGTTCTGAGCTTGTTGACTGCCGTTTCTAGATCATATGTGGGAAAGTCTTTGTCTTCCCTCATCAGCACAGTGTACATCTCCCATTTTGGTGGGAGAGCATCTAGAAGCTTCTCAACTATTTCTTCTTCTCGGTAGGAAATTGAATAGTTACTCAATTCAGTCATCAGATGGTAATATCGAGTGATAATATCATCTAAAGATTCATTCTTCAAATACTTGAAGACTGAGAACTGGGTTTTGAGCAATTTTATCTTTGAAGCACGGATTCCTACATTCCCTTCAAATCTGTTCTCAAGAGCTTCCCAAAGCTCTCTTGCTGACGTGTACTTTCTAAACGTATGAAGGATCTCTTGTGGAAGAGCCATAGTAATAGCAGCATGAGCCTTGCTCTCGGCCTCATACATCTTTTTCTCTTCTTCTTCCATTTTGCTATATTTTTTGATTTGATCACGACCTTCATACTCCATAACTGGTGGAATATAACCATCCTGGATGCATACCCACATCTTCGCATCCTGGTACTTGACATATTGTATGAACCGATCCTTCCATGCAACAAAATCGGTTCCCTTCAGCAATCTTGGGGCCTTAGTAGCTGACCCTGCTTCAACTTCCATCTTCACTAACTCAGAGATGTTAATCGACGACATCTTTCCCGAAAAGTAAGAAACCCGAAAAAATCAAAAAATTTTCTGAAAAGTACTGTAGGCGAAGTTACGGATAACTTCGCTTAAGCCTTAACTTCGCCGCTGATTAACTTCGCTAAAGAACTTCGCAGATGATTAACTTCGCTTAAGGTAAGCGAACTTAGGAGGTAGGCGGAGTTGTAGAGAACTTCGCTGAGTTAGGCGAACTTGAGAAGGTAGGCGAAGTTGTGGATAACTTCGCTTAACCTTATATCTTCGCCGAAACCCTACGTATCCTGACGGCAACTTCGCCTGATGAACACGGACGTTTTTGCAGATCTGAAATCTGGATTTTACGAGGTTTTTGACGGTGCAAAGGCTTGAATACGATAGTAGGAGGTAAGATTGACTCAAAAACACAGAAAACACGTCCCGCGAATAGTCGAAACGGGACGATTTCTACACCCGCGTGAATATCCCGAACCACACAATCGAGCAAATGCTCTGATACCAATTGTAGGTTCCCTGGACGGATCGCACGAGATATCTCGGTCTACTCAGGTGCGGAATCCCTGCGTAGATCGTTACGAGTATAGAACACGAATCACACGAACACACGAAACGAACACACGTTATATATTATAACTCAAACACGTGATGTAATATCACTGTTACAGACTCTCGTCCTCACGTTACAATGAACTCGAACTACTGACATGAACTTAAACCACGATTACAAACCAAGCCGTAACCTAGGACTATAAATACACTACAACTTCGCCTGGCATGTTCAGGCGAAGTTGTCCATAACTTCGCTTGACTAACAAGTTCGCCTGTTAAGCGAACTTGTCAGTAAATTCGCTTAAACATACAAAACATAATTAAACAATACAGACTCGATTACAGACACTAGACTATGAACTACTGACATTATGCACCAACACTTATTTATATCAACATTATCCGGTTCAACAGTGGCAGGGATTTTTTATTCTGGCTTAGACTCGTTTGTTTCACGTTGCTTGAATTTGTAGATGACAAGGGCCAATGAATTGTCAGTCTTTTCCACATGTTGTAGTTTCAACAGATCCTCAATCACTTCTTGATCCAACTCCCTCTGTTCTTCATCTAGGTTCCTTTTCAATTCTACCTCTTCTAACAAAATTCTCTGCTCTTCAATTTCTTTATCAGTTTGGGATCTTGTTATCCTTTTTCTCTGCATCTAATCCTCTAAAATATCATTATATCTTTTTGCAGCTTTCTCAGCACACTCATCAACTATCAACACCTCATCACTAGATTTGATTTTGTTGGATCCCAATGGTTGTAGTTGTTCTTCATTTTCAGCAACAAATTTACCCTTCATTCTCCTTCTCTCCTCATCCAAAGTCAAGGATTTGGATGGATCAGTTTCCCTCACCTCAGTTGGTTCATCGGGAAAATTTTCAATCTGGTCAAATAAATCGTTATTTCTTCATATTTAGACTTTTCAACCTCATCCTCCTTCTCCTTCTTCAATATAGATTCAACATTTTCTAAATCACCATACAACACATTCAAATCCTCCTCGTCGGCAATCTCATCAGCAATCACATCATCAACCATATCCTCCTCAATAGTGTTGTCAACATTTTCATTACCAGCCACTTTCTTCTGCACAATCTCCTTCGTATCATCATTCTCTTCAACATTGTAATTTTGCTCACCACCATCAGACTCATCAGCTTCATATCCTCCATCAACATTTCTATTCTCCTCTTCCTCATCGTCTTCATCACTCCCATACATAACACCTAGATTTTTCAAAGTATCAATCTCTATCAAATTGACCACAGGTGGATTCTCCCCCTATTTTGGTACAAGTGAGGTCTTCTCAACCTTAGTGCCCAGGGATTGAATCCTTTGTTGAGCATGTGCCAACAATGATTCCAGTTAAGTGTTTCTCTTCCTCAGCTCCTCATTTTCCTTATTTAAATTGACATTCTCAATTAATACATCCATGTGTCTACCAAATAATCCAGAATGGGTATCAGGAAAAGGGGAACTGATAGGTGAAGTTGTGAATGGGTCAGAAATAGTTTGGGGTTGGATGGGTTCATGGGGTGGGCTTTCAAGTATGTTTGTACTTGTTGAGGGTAATGGGTTTAGGGTTCTGATTGTAGGAGTGTGACTGTGGATAATTTGGAAAGTTGATTGATCAGTTGATTGTGATTGGATTGGGGATTCGTATGGTGTGTTGGGCTGGTTTATAAGGTGGGCTGGTACAAATTCAGGAATATATGGATCATGTGTAGGCTGGTCTTGGGTTTGGATTAAAGGGTGGTTTAAGTTTTGGGTTTGGGTTGGGCTTTGGGTTTGTGTTTGGGTTTGGGTTTGGTCTAGGTTTTGGGTTGGGCTTTGGGTTTGGCTTTGGTTTGGTGATTGGGTTGGTGTTTAGGTATGTGTTTGCGTAAGGATTTGTGAGGTTGGTGGGGATGGGATATATAGTTCATGGTCTTGGTGTTGGGGTGGTGATAGGTCTTGGTTCAAGGGTAGGTTTTGAGGTGAGATAGGTGGTGTAGGAATGGGTTAGTTTAGATTCTCCCCCTAATCCTCAGGCACATTTTCTTCCATAATATCCTCCACAATCTCATGATCACCTCCTCCATCATCATTATTATCATAATCAACACCATCACCTCCACCATCAGCATCATCATCAGAGTCTGACTCATCTTCATCCGTACTTTTTTCCTCCTCAGAAGTCACCCTAGGTTATTCTGGAACAACCATTATCTCTAAATCATGATTCACCAATTCAATTCAATTTCCGGGTTAAAGTTGCTAGTGGCTGCCAACCTTGCTATCCTTCTGTAAATATTAGGATATAGTAACGCATGAGTTGTTCCCAAGGTTGGTAACTCAGGGATCACCGTGTTGAAAATAATCTGTAATAATCATGGATAAACCAAAAATCTATCCTTTTCATCCTTTCTCAAGTTGGTAATCAAACCTTCAAATATCAATTTTGAAAAATTGAACTGTTGGTTTTAAATGACAGCCACCGTGGCATTTGCAATATCCCTGCTCATCAGGGTCCACGAACCTCTCCTGGGTGTAAAACCCTGTATAATATGATGAGTTAAAAATTGATACAAATTTGGGAACATGCCCTTTTTGAACTGCCCCTCATGGACATCTCTTTGATAGTCCATGGTTTCCTAGAATATTCTTATCAGAAGGTTGGTTGAAAAGTGAATAGGGGCTTCTACTGCATCATTCAGTTGCAAGCTGGCCCTGATCAGTTGCTCAGTAATAATTATATCTGGCCTCGCTACGGTAGCCTCAAAGCGCCTATCAAGTTCATCCTCAAATAGTTCAGCAGATTTCAAGAAATCAAGTTGGTGATTTATGTAAATAACCGGGCTTTCGGTCAAAGAGAAACGGAGATTGGACCGCTGCATCCACCGTATCATCAATTTAACCGGTCTGTTATCGTCCATGACTTGGAGTAAAGCACGCATATTATGTTTCTTTTCAAAAGGGTACTCCATATCTATACTTCGACCAATTGATAACCGAGTCGGATTTAGTAGGCTGACAATTTTAGGTTAGGAATTTGATTAAACGATTGAAATTCTGGGAACGAGCGAACTAGAAATAATGAAATAGTGGAAATAGGGAGAAATGTAAAATGTAAAATTTTTCTAAGTCCCCTTATATAGTATGTGCTGTACACTTTTGAAAGTGAGTTTTAAATGTATTTTGTCGTTTTGCTTATGAATAGTGCCAAAAATTCAATTTTTAAATATTCTAGCATAAAGCTTGCTCGTTAAAGTTCATTTCCAAAGCTTGCTAGGTAAAGTTCATTTCCAAAGCTTGCTCGTCCCAGAGTTTGTTTAGATATTTTAAAGTATTTAAAAATAAAACTAAGTGGATAAGATGAAAGAAACTTACTTGAATATACAAGATTGCTCGAGAAATAAATCACAAGGTAAATAATCAAGTATAATTTATCAAATAGGCAACCTTACTCGGAATTAATAAAGAATCCAAAATAATAACTTAGAGATATTTCTAATTGTCAACCTTGCTCTAATATCTGAATTTCACAAACCTAACTCGATTATACTTATAAAAGTAATAATTTAAAAATTATTCAATCAAGTATACTTTAAAGAAAAGTATACCCGAAAATACTTCAAGAGTGCAAAGTGTTCTAGAGAGGACCTATTATCCTTTGATATACAAGTATGCTCTAAGCACAAAGTGTACCCGAAAAGTAAAGTTTGCTTCAGATTTTCTGAAATTAACAAGTATGCTGGGAGAACACTTGGAATGTTTTACCAATTGGCAAGTGTGCTCTAAACATGAAGTTTGCTCGGTAAACAAAGTTTACTTGAAAAAAACTTGTAATTTCAGAAAATAACTCCAAAACTATGAAGTATGCTAGACAAATACTAATTTCAACTAAAACACCAAAGTTTACTCGAAACATACATGTAAATCATATTCATACATGTATCACATAATCATCAAGCATGCTTGATAAAAACAACTTCCTGAACATCCCAAGTTTAATCGAAAGTATAAAATCATCAAAGTCAACCCGATAATACATGAATAATTCTCTTAAGTACATATAAGCATCAAGCTTGCTCGATTGAGTTAAACATCCAATCAAAACATCTAAGTTTGCTAGAATGTTAACATCAAAGCTTGATGGAAATAACATATTCAGACATATTCAAGGTTAAATGCAATACTTTTTTACTTACACCATATTTCAAACAGTTTTATTATTAAGGTTCAAAGTTTAAGAGCAAATGGTGCATAAAGAGATCAAGTTTCAGTTATTTCTTTCCAACTCTTTTTCTGAAAAGATCTCAACATGGGATCATATTGATTAAGTCACCTCTCAATACTTCATTCTCAGCATTATTATGACAGATCAGGCAGGTTAACAGCAGGTCTAGACTTAGCATGAATTTCATTACATATTGGTGATATGCTTAAGGTTCGGTTAGTTTGCATAATACAAAAAAGGATAACACTTAGTGTACTATGATGTCCCATATTTCTTCTCAAAGCTTATTTGGCTTTCCCCAGATCACCCCAAATTGACTTCACCCCCCTGATATTTGGTCAAAATATTTTTAAGAAAGAACATATAAATTTTCTTTAAAAATTTTTCTTTTCAAAGCTTTCAAACATATTGGGGTTGAATGTTGAACTTACATGCCATGCACTACGGACTTACTAGCCATCCATTCAAGGTGTTTAGGATTTATTGTGATGCCCCACCTCTGTATTTCTATAGTTAACCCTCATGTTTGCATTTTCTTTCAAAATTTGTGAACATTTCAACTTTTGGTTGATAGTAAAATTTTGTTCACATTAGTTCTTTGTCATATGTATAAGATGTTTCATTTTTGGTAATCAAATACCAACAGGCTCGTGTATGACTGGGTAATCACTTTTGTGCCTATCATTTAGAGAGATTCATGTTGAAACATGCATATTCAACAATGTATCTCCACATTAAGTTTAGCATTTTAATTAGAGGGGAGGGGTACTTATGGGTAGTACCCATGCACCGACCAATCATACACAGTTATTTCATTTCTACCCTTAAGTACCCACAAGCCATAAAATAACTGGAAACACATACCCACAAGTACCCTAAAACTTTTTTGTTTAAAATTAAAAAAAAATTAAATGTAATTAAAATTAAAATTTCATTGAAATATTAATGGGTGTTTAATTTTTCAAAAACCTCCAATGGGTTTGCCATGTGGTAAACCTTTGCCACAAATTGTAATTTGGCAAACTACCCACATAGTTGGGGATGAGTTTGCCATGTGGTAAACAACCCATAAACCTTACCCACACTAGTGCCCCTTCCCCTTATATCACCTCTGTTTTTTTACATCATGGAAAGCAAGCGTACATATTAGTGACTGCATTAATAGTCTTTTTAGCCTATTGAATCCATATGATAAGCACAAATAATCAATGTACTATCATTTCCCAAAAGGTTTTATCAAATTTTCATTCAAAATCCTTTTAAGTTTCTACAAAGATTTGAACTGAATAATCTTATCATATCTCTACACATTAATCTGCTCTGTTTTGTCAAAAATGTTTTGTGAAAAAATTTCTTGAAAACTATTCATTTGAGCATGCAATTTTAACACAAAGACATACTTTGACACAAACATAAAGTAACATATTCAAGAACAATCATAACATGAATGACATGCATTAACACAAGCAGATTTAACATAATGTACATTCAAGACTGATTATGCACACCCTATTCTGTCTAAATACATCATCACATCAGATTATTCACATATTCAGAAATATCATATAAGCACACATATTCTTCAATTCACATCACATTCAGACACACTTATCCTGATATCACACACATTTTCACTGAATTCAAAACCTAAGCATCATAGACACCAAAGTCATAAAGATGTTTATTCAAGGCACATATCAGTTAATTATAAACAGATAATCACACATCAAGTAAGACCCGCTCAACAAGACCTTTTCTAAAGATATTCAGTTAGCACAGGAAGGACACATCATCAATCAGACTTCATCAGAGTTGATCATTCCTAAAGCTTTCAAAAGAAGGTGAAATCTAGTTCTATCTAGTGGCTTGGTGAACAAATTAGCCAAGTTCTCACTAGTGTCAACTCTTCTTATTTCAGTTAGACCTTTTTCATTACAGCCTCTAACTAAGTGATGTCTGATTTCAATGTGCTTGGTCTTGGAGTGTTGTACTGGGTTCTTAACTATGAACAAAGCGGCAGTATTGTCAATAAAGATAGGAGTGTTCAAGTAATTCAAACCATAGTCCAGCAGTTGATTCTGAATCCAAAGGACTTGTGCACAGTAGGCAGATGCAGAAATGTACTCAGCTTTAGCAGTTGAGATTGACACAGTACATTTCTCCCAGAAATTGTCTCCCAGAAATTGACACCATCTTGTCTCCCAGAAATTGACATCCACCAGATGTAGACTTTGACAGGTGTTCCATTGTAAAACCCTTAAGTGATTTAAAGTCTTAATAATCATACATTTAATCGATTAATCTTGTGGAATTAGATAACTATGGTGTATTTGGTGAATTGTAGGTTCCAAGGAGGTTCTGGGGCTATTATGATGAATAACGAAGAAACCTAAGGAACCGGAGACGTGAGAAAGGTCAAAAGAGGTGAAAACGAGAATGCAAGGCTGAAGTCCACCGTGGCCCACGATTGAGTGTGACGGGTGGTCCATTGGACAACCCTTAAGTGATTTAAAGTTGTTAATAATAATACATTTAATCGTTTAATCTTGTGGAATTAGATAACTACAGTGTTTTTGGTGAATTGTAGGTTCCAAGGAGGTTCCGGGGCTATTATGATGAATAAAGAAGAAACCTAACGAACCGGAGACACGAGAAAGGTCAAAAGAGGTGAAAACGGGATTGCAAGGCTGAAGTCCACCGTGAACCACAGATGAGACCGTGGGCCATGGTCCAACATGTCAAAAGTGGACAAAGGCTACCGTACCGTGGCCTCTGTTCCACCGTGAAGCCCACCGTGACCCACGGTGGAGACCGTGGGCCATGGTCTAGTATGTCCAGGAATCCACCATGACCCACGGTGTAGACCGTGGGCCAAGGTTCAGGTCGTAACTGCCTGAATTCTTTCTTATTTTTAGTCGTTTTTTCTTGCCTTTTCACTTATCTTTCATTCCAAATACCTTAGAGACGAATTGGAGAGTGAAAGTACTTTATTTTGGTGATTGTAATCATTGAATTGGATTTGGAATTCATCTACACACTTTAATTGATGCAATGATGAACCGAATGTTGAGGGGCTAGTACTCTTTATGTTCTCTCCCGAATTGTAAGTTTTTCAATTGGATATTTGTTAATCGTTTATGTTATTTGTGGGATTGTATTTTGATCTTCTGATTATATTGCTATGGTGATTGTAAGTTTGTTTTGTAATTGTTAGTATAGTATAAATTCGTGTTCTTGACTATCCGTTCTTAGTGCGATAGGCAATCGTGATTTAGTATAATAGAATTAGGGTTAACAATACTAAACTGATTATTGAGTGACAACCTTGCGTTTTTATAATCCAAGTACTTAGTCCTCTTTTATCACATCCAAACGCATTTTCACGAACTATATTTGTGTAGTTCATCTAACAAGTAAACGTTAACTTTATCAACATTGGAAACTAAAATCGGGAGAGAGCATTGTTTCTTTTATTGTTTAAAACTCGTTTCTTTCTTTAGTTCTTTTTGTTAATCAAACCCAACCAACCAAATATTTGAATTTATTTTTTGCACTTAGTTTAATATAGAGTAATTACTGTGCTACTTAATAACGCATTTTCCACAAACTCCCTGTGTTCGATACCCGCTTACTGCTATCTAACTAGTTGTATTCTGTTTATTTTTGAGTGAGTCTTCGACTTCACGTCAAATTTTGGCGCCGTTGTCGGGGAGTAGAGCGCAACGTGTGTTAGCTTTAGTATTTTTTGTTTGTTATTTTCGGGTTTACGCTGGTTGTGTTAGTGTGTAGGTACCTACATGTGTATGCATACTAAAAGATCTAACAGGTCATCACCACTAGTAATCGATCCCGAGATTGACAGAACGCTTCGAAGAAACCGAGTCTTACTCAGGGAGAACAAGCTTCTTGGTTTTCCAACTACATCAAACAGCACCATGGATTCACCAGCTCCCACTTCGGGCCAAACGATCCCAACCACACCTCCACCAAATCCACCTCCACCGATCACTACTAATATACCTACAGCATCAAGTGAATTGCAACCAACTCACACAACCGAACCCATCCCTTCTCAATACATGATTTACATAAAATTATACATCTTTCCGGCATCAAAAAATCTCTAAAAACTGCAATTTTATTAAACAACATAGCATAAAAAGCTACTTATCATAATCAAATGTAATTTCAGGTGAAACCAAGCCCCAAACAAAGAAACAAGCCAAAAGACGGAGAAAAACAGAAGAAAACACAAGAAAACAAAGAAACACGCCCCATGCCTCAAGAAACACACCCCCATGCTTCTGAACACCTGAAAAGGACAAAAACTGGGAACAAAAGCACGAAGTCGTGCCTCTCAACCATGGGGCCCGTGGTCACCTTTCAGAAACGACAAAATGAAATTAGCACATGTCACAAAAAGAAATTTGGCCGTGCCTCAGGAAGCACGGGGTCATGGTGAGTCATCATGTACGATCTGACAACATGCAACTGGGACACGTAGACACTTGGCCGTGCTTAATAAAGCACGGGGCCGTGCTTCTCTCTCCAGACAACCTATAAATAGTGGCTCTTGTGCCATTTGAAGAGTGTGCCTTGAGAAGAGGTCTATCCGGTTTTCTCTTATAAAAACATACACTAACACTCACATAGAAGATTTAGTGAAGAGTTTGAAGGCTTTGAGGTCATCACCATCAACCATCATCATCATCAGTAAGAAGGAAGATTTATCTACATTTGGTCATATTGTTCCAAGTTTAATCATGTATTTGTCATTATCATTCATCTTAATCTTTATCAGCATGCTCATTATGAGCTAAACTCCTTTCACCATTTAAATTCTATGAATAAGCTTTGTTTTACTTGATGATTATTTAAAATATGTGGTGTAGTCTAATAAAGCACATGGTTACCACACAATTATCTTTTGATGAGAAATGTTTCACCATCTTAAATCAAAAATTCAAAGTCGGTGGTTGTCAATTCTATTGGCAATCGTTCATGATCGATTCATGTTCTTGAAAGATAGAAATACTTTGATACATTATCGAAACATGGATCCTTATATTGTACTTAGAAATGATGAGATATAAGTTATGATGTATTTCTCTAAGTCTTGGTAATCCGAAAATGGCTTTGCTTAGGATATCATGCTAGTTAAAGAAATCATATGTTAATGGAATGTGTAAGTATAACCTACTTAAATCAACCAAGGGGAGGTTTTGTGAGTTAACTATAACCACCCGAAGTTGTTAGAATTGGTATTTGAGAAATCGAAGTCAATCCTAATCTTTCTACTTTACGAAACTACTTGTCAACTTAAATTGACATCATTGAGGTGGCATGACATTAGGAAAGGGTGGACTTTAAAATGCTCGCGTTACCTCCTTAGTGCCAAAGATGCTCACATAAGGTTTAAGGAGCTATCTATCATATATTGCTACGACAAGTTTACCACATGTTTGAATATTAATTATCAATGTTAAAATGGAGTGGATTCTTGATCTTAGATAGTGACCTTCGCATAATTGAACAACTCGCTTAGAATCTCTCGTCTTGGTCACCTATATATTATATATAAGTATTTATATTTTATAAAAAGTTCGAAAATTAACCTCAAAATGATTAAAACCTCCGATTAAAAACGATTTATTATTAGAAACATTTGTGTCCACGGATCGATACTTGGTTCTTACCAATACTATTCTACATATACGATAGGTACACTTGCCTATTTTGTGTGTGTTTAGTCTTTGTAGAAATCACTTTTAAAAATTTAAAACACGATCTTGTGCAAAAGCAAATCTATCCAACCTCTTATATTTTACAAGCCACACTAGCATGCACGCTATCAAGTTTATGGCGCCCTTGCCGGGGACACGGTATGTTTCTAAGAACGATCCAAGTTTTAATTTAATCATTGTCTATAATTGTACAAATTTTTAACTTCTTTTTTATTTTATCTTTATTTTTTTTACTAAATACTAAAATATATAATTTTACGGTTAGCCTAACTTTTACCTTTATTTACCTAATTTTTACCTTAGCTTAATTAATTTAGACCTTAGTTTAGTTTAAAGTAGCTTAGCCTAACTCGTAGTTTAACTTAGACTAATCTTAGCTAACTTTTGTTTTAGTTTTCATTTTGATTTAATCCCATGTATGTCCTCTACTTTTGAGCCTGAGCTTGTTTCTCCAATTTCTGAACCGGAACGACTCTTTCGTCGACGAACTCGTAAACGGGCTACAGAAACCGCCGAAGCAATCAACGACGAATCAGTAGACGCCACCACATCTGGAGAAAATCAAACGAAAGAAATGATGGCGGCCCAGAACAATGAGCCAAACATGAGCCAGTATGCCAAGCCACTTCTCGAAGGCTACGGCAATGGAGTGGCTCCACCCGATATCACCGAACATTTCGAAATTAAATCAAGCACCCTTCATATGGTGGAAAATTAAGTTCAATTTCATGGTCTCCTTGATGAAGACCCTCTTTCTCATATATCCCGATTCTTACGAATCTGCGGAACCTTTAAATTTCAAAACTGTTCAGAAGATCAAATCAAACTCAAACTTTTTCCTTTCTCTCTAAGGGGTCAAGCCTTAGAATAGATAGAATCCCTTTCCTCTCGTTCCACCACTAACTGGGACCAGATGATTGAACAGTTTCTCCTAAAATATTTTCCGCCTGATAAAACTGCCAAATACCAAGCCAGCATTACCGGATTCCGGACTGATGATGCTGAATCGTTACACGCAACATGGGAAAGATATAAAAGTCTTCTGAGAAGATGCCCACACATTGGACTGAGCGTATGGTTACAAGTACAAACTTTCTTTGACGCACAATCCAGTCAGAACAAATAGGCCATCGACCCAATCGCTGGTGGAGACCTGGGATCCAAATCACCTAACGAAGCATTTGAAGTCCTGGAGAAAGCCTCAAAGAAGAGTTTCGTTTACAACCCACCAAGATCTACACCTACCCATAAAGAAATACACCACGTCGATTCTAATACTCTTGTCACAGCACAGCTTGAAGTCCTTTCTAAAAAATTCGAACAACTTCAAGCCGAGCTATCAAAAATCAGACTCACCTGTGACACTTGTGGAGGAAGTCATAAGAAAAGTGACTGCAAACAAGTCATCATGGCCACGGAAGAAGTCGATTTCATCGCTCGTCAGAACAACAATTTCAGCAACAACTACAATCCAGGATGGAGAAACCACCCGAATTTCAGCTGGAAAGACGTAGGTAACACTCAACGCTTACCAGGATTCGAAAAAAGACCGATGAATCAACCCTTCCAGCCTAAACCTCAATTTCAAGATCAAAGTTCAAGTAGCCATCAAAACCCAAGCTACTCAAGGATCGAAGAAATGTTAATCCAACTCATGACCAAAAGCAAATGAAGCATAAAAGAAGGCCAAATCAAGAGTTGTTGATATCAGCGGAGTGTTTTTAAAACATGAAGCCGATCTCAAAAGTCAACAAGCATCACTTCAGAATCTAGAAACTCAAATCGGACAAATTGCCTGACAATTATCCAAAAGACCACCTGGCGCTCTTCCAAGCAACACAATCACCAACCCAAATGCAACAGCTAACGCTGTTACACTCAGAAGAGGTACAACTACTGTTACCTCACCCACTTCAGAACCAGTTACGGAAAAGGAGTCCCCTAATGAAACACAGGACAGACTGACCCCGATGGGCACCGTATAACCCAAGGAGCCAGTCCGAACTTATGTTCCACCTGTTCCATACCCTGGAAGACTGAAGCAGGAACAATTGGAAGCTCAGTACGGGAAGTTTTTAGAAATCTTCAAACAACTCCATATCAACATCCCTTTTGTCGAAGCCATCGTTCAAATGCCAAAATATGCCAAGTTTCTCAAAGAAGTGCTGACAAACAAAAGAAAGCTAGAGGAACTCTCACATGTCACCCTAAGTGAAGAATGTTCAGCAGTCCTCCAAAGCAAGCTGCCAGCAAAAATGACCGATCCAGGGAGCTTTACTATCCCTTGTGTTATAGGAAATTTGTCTGTTAGAAATGCCCTGGCTGACCTAGGAGCTAGTATTAATTTAATGTCTTATGAGGTTTTTGCAAAACTAGGGATAGGAGAACCAAAGCCCACCCACATGAGCATTCAATTAGCTGACCGATCTATCAAATATCCTCGGGGCCTTTTTGAAAACATGCTTGTCAAGATTAACAAATTTGTTTTCCTAGTATATTTTGTGATCTTAGATATGGAGGAAGACAAAAGTGTACCTCTGATTTTAGGAAGACCCTTTTTAGCCACCGCAAAGGCTATTATTGATGTTTGCACCGGCAAGCTCACTCTCAGGGTCAATGACGAGGCAATCACTTTTGACATAGGAAAATCTGTGCAATATCCGCAATACCACAATGACACATTATACTGTCTTGACATCATAGATTCCATCGTGAGTTACTATATGCAGAAATCTTCCCTTAATACCTCATTAGAAACACAAATCTTAACTGACACTATTACCAAGCCCATTATAGAAAACGATAATCCCAATACTGTGAATAACTATCAGGAAGCATCAGAAGTAGTATATGAAATCAATGAATACAATAAAAATCAAAACCATCAATCGAAGAACCACCAGCTTTAGAATTAAAAGAACCTACCAAATCATCTCGAATACGCCGTTTTAGAAAAAGATTCTCAACTCCCAGTAATTATTTCATCTCACCTTTCTAAAGAAGAGAAATATGAACTTCTTAAGGTTCTCAAAAACCATAAGAAGGCCATCGCATGGAAGATCATGGATATCAAGGGCATCAGTCCCTCCTTTTGTACTCACAAAATTCTCATGGAGGAAGAATACAAACCCGTGGTCCAACATCAAAGACGTCTCAATCCCAACATGCAAGATGTGGTGAAGAAAGAAGTAATCAAACTCCTTGATGCCGGATTAATCTACCCAATCTCAGATTCACCTTGGGTTAGTCCCGTTCAAGTAGTACCCAAGAAGGGATGAATGACAGTTGTAATGAACGAGAATGATGAGCTAATACCAATGAGGACCATCACAGGCTGGCGAGTTTGCATTGACTACCGGAAACTTAATGACGCCACAAGAAAAGATCATTTTCCACTTCCTTTCATCAATCAAATGCTTGAGCGATTATCTGGAAAAATGTTCTACTCTTTTCTTGACGGATTTTCCGGATATTTCCAAATTCCTATTGCTCCTGAAGATCAGGAGAAAACCACTTTCAGATGTCCATACGAAACCTTCGCCTACCGAAAAATGTCATTTGGATTATGTAATGCTCCAGCCACCTTCCAACGTTGCATGGTGGCCATCTTTCATGAAATGATCAAAAACTCGATGGAAGTCTTCATGGACGACTTCTCAGTCTTTGAAGATTCCTTCGATCATTGTTTAAACACCTCGATAAAATTTTAACCAGATGTGAAGAAGTAAATCTGGTGCTTAACTGGGAAAAATGCCACTTTATGGTAAAGGAAGGCATTGTTCTCGGTCACAAGATATCCCAAGAAGGACTAGAAGTTGATAGGGCCAAAATAGAAACCATATCCAAACTTCCACCGCCAACTTCAGTCAAAGCCATTAGAAGTTTTCTAGGACACGTAGGTTTCTACCGCCGCGTCATAAAAGACTTTTCCAAAATTTCTAGACCTATGACCAAACTTCTGGAGAAAGACACACCCTTTATCTTCTCTGAAGAATGTGTTGAATCATTCAACATAATAAAAGACAAACTTGTCAACGCACCAATCATGACTACACCCGATTGGACCCTTCCATTCGAAATCATGTGCGATGCAAGTGACTTTGCAGTTGGAGCCGTACTCGGACAACGCAAAGAAAAACACTTTCACCCAATTTACTATGTGATTAAAACTCTTAATGATGCACAAGAAATTACACCACAACAGAGAAAGAGTTACTAGCAGTGGTTTTCGCCTTTGAAAAGTTTAGATCCTACCTAGTCCTTTCCAAAACCATAGTTTACACCGACCATGCCGCCATACGTTACCTCTTCAACAAACAAGATACCAAACCTAGACTTATCCAATGGATCCTACTACTTCAAGAATTCGACATAGAAGTCAAGGACAAGAGAGGGGCAGAGAACGTAGCCGCAGACCCTCTCTCACGCTTAGAATGCCCAGCTTCAGAGGAAAATCACGAGGAAATCATCAATGATAATTTTCCACATGAAGTTCTCATGCATATCCAAGCAGTCACAGAGGAGAAAGACAAAAGTCCTTGGTATTCCGACTTCGCAAACTACCTAGCTTGTAGAATCCTAAGAAAAGGACTTACTCATCAACAGCGGAAGAAATTCTTCTCCGACCTTAAGTTCTACTTCTGGGAAGATCCATACCTGTTTAGGATAGGTGTTCATCAAGTTATTCGTAGGTGCGTAGTAGGCAAGGAAGCCTTAGATATTCTCAAACACTATCATGAAGGATCAACTGGTGGACACCACGGTACCGCCACTATGGTCAGAAAAGTGTTTGATGCAGGATTCTTCTGGACCACCATATACAAAGATACACATACTTTGATCCAAGCATGCGATGCTTGTTAAAGAGCCGGGAACATCTCATCCAAAAACGAGATGGCTCAAAAAGGCATCCAAATTTGTGAAATCTTTGATGTATGGAGAATAGATTTCATGGGCGCATTTCCTAACTCATTCGGAAATAAATACATCCTTGTAGAATTCGATTACGTATCTAAATGGGTAGAGACACAATCCCTTCCCACTAACGATGCTCGAGTTGTTGTGAGATTCCTGAAAAGGTTATTTTCATGATTCGGCACTCCAAAAGCCCTAATCAGCGACAGAGGTACCCACTTCTATAACGCTCTGATGAACAAAGTCTTAGCAAGATATGGGGTTCACCACCGACTGGCGACACCATATCACCCTCAGACTAGTGGGAAAGTGGAGGTCTCAAATCGAGGAATTAAAAGGATTTTAGAAAGAACTGTATGAATGAATCGCAAGAATTGGGCAAAAAAGTTAGATGACGCGTTGCGGGCACTCAGGACGGTTTACAAAACTTCCATAGGAACGACACCCTTCAAACTCGTTTATGGGAAAGCATGTCATCTACTAGTAGAATTAAAACAGAAAGCCTACTGGGCTCTGATAGCAGTAAACTTTGATCTAACGTCAGCCGGCATAAACCGGGAATATCAAATTCGCGAGCTCGAGGAACTGAGAACATTGGCCTATGAAAATTCCTAGTCTTACAAGGAAAAGACTAAACGCCTGCACGATGCCCATATAAAAAGAAAAAAGAAATTCTAAGTTGGCGACCGTAAACTGTTATACAACGCTCGTTTTCGTCTTTTCCTAGGAAAATTGAAATCTCGATGGACAAGTCCATACATAGGTGAATCATTTTTTGACTATGGGACAGTTGAGATCTCAAATTCAAATGGCCAAAAGTTCAAAGTAAACGGACATCGATTAAAACTATATATCGATGGACCATTTGAAGAAGTTCTGGAGGTATTAGCCCTCCAACTCCCTGAATAGGAAATCAAGGAAACAAGGTCTGTCCATGACCTTCGCAAAACTAGGCCTTGTAATACATAAGCATATTAAATAAATAAATAAATAAATAAATAAAAAGCTAAAACCACGGGGGCGTGCTTTCAAAAGCACGACCCCATGCCAAAAATCGCCTACCAGAATCTTTGCTGCAAAAATCTCAGTCAGACTGGTTTGTAATAGAATTGCCAGAACAAAGACACGGGCCGTGCTTCTAAAAGCATGGGGCCATGCTTAGGATACTGGTTGGCTATAAAAGGCACCTTGTGTCATTGCATTCCATGCACCAACCAAAAACAAACCAATAGTCTTTGAAAGTTCAAACATGCCGACTGAGATGAGTGAAGCAATCCCCGTTTCCCGACACCCAAGAAACGATGCCCGCCATGTTTCCAAAATCGAGCTTCTCTTGAAACTTCAAGAACTCGTCAAGGAGCTCACCGAAATGAATCTCCTTGATGAGATGCGCCTCGTTCAACTCACCGAATCAGTGGAAAATATGAAAATGGAACTCCGAGACATCAACGAACAACTCCAGTTTCAAGTTCTCGGTTTCACATACTTTCCCCCACCTGAAACTTCGGAGGAGGAGAGCCTTTTGGGAACATCTAGGAAACCTAAATCTCTACTTTTATGTTTAAACAAGTGCATTATGCACAATTTGTTAGGATTTCGGGCTTAACCCGATTATTTATTTATTTTTAGGAAAACTGGGCTTATCCTGTACTTTTTTAGGAACTTTTAATGAAAAGTAATTTTTAGGATGACTAAACTTTTAAATTATCATACTAAACATCATTCTAAGAATTCCAGCTCTCGCGTTTTGCTGAAAATTACAAGAAAATCATCGGTGACAAAAAGCACGAGCAGTGCTTCCCTAAGCACGAGGCCGTGGTCACCCTAGAATCTTCAGCATGATACGCGCTGACTCCGTACAATTCTCTTACTCAGAAACATTTATTCCACTATCAGCACGGGGCTGTGCTTCCATAAGCACGGGGCCATGTTCAACTCTCCAGTCTCTATATAATGCATGCATAAACTCACTATTCCATTCACACCAAACACAACATTACTGAAATGGAAAGCAAGAAGGTTGAATGGAGACCAGTGAGGAAAGGCAAGCAACATGAATCTTCCTCAAATCTTGCGGAGGAGGTCATGAGGCTACAATGCATCATGAGACACCAAGTTGAAAGAAACTTTCAAACCGAAGCTCGCGTAATCGAGCTAATCAACAAAGTCGAACTACTGAGGTTCGAAAACTTCCTTGTTGTGGATGGCCACCACAAGGATGTGGCCTCCTAGCTCAACTTTCTCAACCGAGAAATCGTTAAGCTCGACAAAAAGCTCTCCGAGCTCTTGGAAGCCAAACGAGCACCTCCCCACATCCAAGGCTTGTTCGGGAATGGTGGTCGTTGAAGTCCTGACTTTGTTTCACGTTTAAGTTGCTCCCGCTAATGTTATGTGTTAAGATCTAGGATTGTTGTTGTACTTTTCATTTCCACTATGTTTAATTATGTTTTTATGTTTTATGTTTTAATGAAATTTAGGACTTTTAATTACTATCTTAAACTAACCAGCAAAGAAAATCAGTTAAAAATGAACCAGCTCGAAAAATAAGCAAAAAAGCAAAAGAAATATTGTCTACATCATGCAGCACGATACCGTGCTTCTAAAAGCACGACGCCGTGCTTTTTACTCCAAAACAGTTACTATTTTTAAAATCATTAAAATAACTTTTCCCAAACATCAACTCTAACATCCACTTCGTTTATGAACGAAAAATGTCCGACCATTCCATATTACACTAGTTTCTTCATCAATTCTTCAATTTCGAACCAAAGGTATGTAATTTAACAATTATATTGTTCAAGTTCATCATTCTAGGTTTAGTTTAACCCTAAAATCTCTCGAATTGATAAAATCGGGTCTAAAACCGAAAATAATATGGGTTACGCTATTAGTATAGGATGATTGGATTGTAGAAAGTTTGATTGTTAATGTATAATTGAAAGGAACAATTCGGGTTTTGGATCTTGAAATAAATATCCAACAAACTACTAAACCCAATTGTTATAACCAGTTAGAAACGAGAGTTCGAATCTGAATAGGGTAGAAATTAGTGTTAAAAACACGAGTCGTGCCCGAAACAACACGAATCATGGTCAACCATTAGTCAACAGCAGCAACAGCACGGTACCGTGCCTCTGAAAGCACGCCGCCGTGCTTTTCTCCCTGTTCCAGCAAACTGAAAATTTTTGTCAAATTTTGACTAATTGGGTATGATTTGCAGATGGCCGAGTATGAAGACGATGTTCATGCATTCTTAGTCTTTCCCGGACGAAGAACAAGGGACAGACAGGCGAATGCAAGACTAACCTACCTAAACAAACGATTCCCAGCACCAAATTTCTACGCTTTTCAAGAAACGTTGCGCCAAGTTAACCAATGGGACCGATACAACACATTTGTAAAAGGGCCATGGAATAGGGTGTTTGAACAAACGGAAGAGGCAGTGACAGAACTGACAAAGGAGTTTTTGGCCTCTTTCAGCATAAAGAAGAAGAAAATTGACATGTGGGATGAAGACGCAATCGAGTTTAGATGTGGGGGTGAATGGCATACAACTTCCGTCACCCAAATGGGAATTAATCTGGGAATCTACACGACCGAGGAAACTAACTCAGACATTCGGTTTGATGCTAAAACAAAATTTTCAGATGAATAAGGTGATGAGAAAGCAGAAGCTAGAAATACACAGGTACGTGCATGGGAACTATTGGGCTTTTGGGATGAAGCAAACAGCGCAAACAGTTCAAGAAGCACAGCCCTACGAGACCCACTCATGAGACATATACACCAACTGTTGGGCCAAACAGTAATAACACGCAGCATATTTAAAGGAGTGGTAAATCTAAGGGATTTGTGGGCACTTTATTGCATAAAGAATAGAACCGCTTGCAATATTACTTATCTTTTCTGCCAGCTTTTCAGAACAAATGCAGATGCACAAAGCCCGAATACCCCAATCTTTGGCGGTGCATGGATCTATAAGCTTTATGAGGCCTATGGTGTAGACAGAGAAGGAACACAAAGCCCTGAACCGATAGCTTTTGACCTCAGCTTATGTAGCAAAATGCAGATAGCCCAACTTCTTAACACAAGACCAGAAATCTGGAGGTTCGTCGACAACCGGAATCAAGTTTGGTACCCGGAAAGCCAATTAGAAATGGCAATGAATGATGAATGGAAGGACAAAATAGAAGCAGAGATAGAAGCTTAATATGCACGAACAAGGCTTCGTAAACCATTCGTCCCAAACACGGGTAACTGATGACTAGCGACACTGGTAGGTCGGGCATGGGCATGGGTTGGCAGTACTTTATGACATTATTATGTGTGTTTTTAAACAATTTACTTTCTGTCGTACTTGTTTGTTTGTTTATTTGTTGGTTTGGATACTTTTATGGCCATAGGGGCCGAGACATTATGGTAGGTACTAATTTAGCCCGATAGGGCAAGGGGTGGATGATTCCATACCCAATTTTTAGCAGTTATGCTTGTTTGTTTGTGGTTGTTTGCAATTTTATATTATACATGTACAAAAACAGGAAAACGGACGATAACCCATAGAGAAGTAACTCTCAATTTAAAACCATAATACTCAGTCATAATTTTTATCTTTTTCATGAATCTTTCCACATTGAGGATAATGTGAGATTCAAGTGTGGGGAGCGGAATTACTTGACCAATTGTTTGTTCAAATAATTATAAAAATTCTCTAATCAACAAATATTTTTGCAGCAAACAAAGATTATTTTTAGAAAACAAGAAGAGAAATCCAAGAAAAGTTTTTCGCAAATAACCAATTAATAAAGGAAGGTGAAAAAGTAAAAAGAAGTTTTGTAATATTGAGAATAAATTTATGCAAAATATGGCGTTAATACCCAATTCCTCCGTTACTATGAGATAAACCTCATGCCATATAGATATTTTTTCGGAAGCTTTGAGTGAGTCAGATGTTTCGTGTGATTTAGAACTTTTCGCAATTATTCAATTCAAGACCGCACTAAGCATTATGTAAAGAAGAAGGTAATATTATCACAATCCCATCAAACCACTCTCCAAATTACAAAACCCAAAAACCTTAACCTAAACCCTACCACTTTATCCATCTTACCGGCAAAATACAACACTTGTCTTTTACCGGCAGGCCCTAAAGAACTGGAAATGCATTCTTTCGATTTCAATTTCCTTTGTTGCATACACTTCACAAAACCTAGGTTTCCTCCAGAACTTAGAGAGAGAATTTTTCTTATTAGCATTGAGGTGAGGAAAAAGTGACACCAAGACGAACAAAGGCCACCATTTTGTGGAATTTCCAAAAACGCAATGAAGAGAAGAGCAAAAAGATACGAACGATGCTTAGGTTGCGAAAACTGGTCCCATGAAGGAAGATGTAGAAAAAGTCAAACACAGTCTCAGCATGAATATAACGAACTAATGAGGGTGGGGGCTATTAGGCTCAAAACCGAACGGTCCACTAGAGTTGGAAGTTATGTTCAGAATAGGATTGAGAAAGAACTGATCCACATCCTCGACAAAACTGGTCTTGATGATCTGACCTTAAAAGAGTCACTAGGTCTCTAAAAAAATCATCGGGATGAAAAGCTAACCATCGAAGACATCTCAGAATCCCGATTACCAGAAAAGTTGTATTTACCATCCTCAACCAAGAGCCCTTATCCACCACAGAGTACCCAACAAAACCAACCCGTATTACCTTCTGATTTATGCAACCCTTCACAAAGGTATGACTAAGAGTGTTCACTTACATACATCACATGTATGATCAGATATAAAACCGAGTGTGAGTGAACACTGTGGGAACGTGACGTTTTGCATAAACAGAAGCTCATAAAAACAAAATTTCCTTTTTTTTAATCACTAATTAAGAATTGGTTATTTTGTTTTCATTTTCTCGGAGCTCGCTTAAAGGATGGCTATAATCCAAATTTGCTGTTTTAGAGAATATTTATAAAAAGATTGCTTGAGGACAAGCAATATTCAAGTGTGGGGATGTTTGATGTACATAAAATTATACATCTTTTCGGCATCAAATAATCTCTAAAAACTGCAATTTCTATTAAACAACATAGCATAAATGCTACTTATCATAATAAAATGTAATTTCAGGTGAAACCAAGCCCCAAACGAAGAAACAAGCGAAAAACGGAGAAAAACACAAGAAAACACAAGAAAAACAAAGAAACACGCTCCCATGCTTCTGAACACCAGAAAAGACAAAAATCTACAAGAAAAGACGAAAACTGGGAACAAAAGCACGAGGTCGTGCCTCTCAACCACGAAGCCGTGGTCACCTTTCAGAAATGACAAAATGAAATTAGCACATGTCATAAAAAGACACGGGACCGTGCCTCGGGAAGCACGGGGTCGTGGTGAGTCATCATGTACAATCTGACAAAATGCAACCGGGACACGAAGACACGAGGCTGTGCTTAATAAAGCACAGGTCGTGCTTCTTTCTCCAGACAGCCTATAAATAGTGGCTCTTGTGCCATTTGAAGAGTGTGCCTTGAAAAGAGTTGTATCCGGTTTTCTCTAATAAAAACACACACTAACACTCACATAGAAGATTTAGTGAAGAGTTTGAAGGCTTGGAGGTCATCACCATCAACCATCATCATCAACATTAAGAAGGAAGATTCATCTACATTTGGTTAGATTGTTCCAAGTTTAATCATGTACTTGTCATCATCATTCATCTTAATGTTTATCATCATGCTCTTTATGAGCTAAACTGCTTTTACCATCTAAAATCTATGAAGAAGCTTTGTTTTACTTGATGATTATTTAAAACATGTGGTGTAGTCTAATAAAGTACGTGGTTATCTTACAATTATGTTTTGGTGAGAAATGTTTCACCATCTTAAATCACTAATTCAAAGTTAGTGGTTGTAAATTCTATTGGCAATCGTTAATGATCGATTCATGTTCTTGAATGATAGAAATACTTTGATACATTATCGAAACATGGATCCTTATATTGTACTTAGAAATAATGAGATATAAGTTATGATGTATTTCTCTAAGTCTTGGTAATCCGAAAATGGCTTTGCTTAGGATATCATGCTAGTTAAAAAAATCATATGTAAATGGAATGTGTAAGTATAACTTACTTAAATCAACCAAGAGGAGGTTGTGTGAGTTAACTACAACTACCCGAAGTTGTTAGATTTGGTATTTGAGAAATCAAAGTCAATCCTAATCTTTCTACTTTACGAAACTACTTGCCAACTTAAATTGACATCATTGAGGTGGTATAACATTAGGAAAAGGTGGACTTTAAAATGCTCACGTTACCTCTTTAGTTCCAAAGATGCTCACTTAAGTTTTAAGGATATATCTATCATATATTGCTACGGCAAGTTTACCACATGTTTGAATATTAATTATCAATCTTAAAATGGAGTGGATTCTTGATATTAGATAGTAACCTTCGCATAATTGAACAACTCGTTTAGAATCTCTCGTCTTGGTCACCTATATATTATATATAAGTATTTATATTTTATAAAAAGTTCGAAAATTGACCTCAATATGAGTAAAACCTCCGATTAAAAACGATTTATTATTAGACACATTTGTGTCCACGGATCGGTACTTGGTTCTTACCAATACTATTCTACATATACGATAGGTACACTTGCCTATTTTGTGTGTGTTTAGTCTTTGTAGAAATCACTTTTATAAATTTAGAACACGATCTTGTGCAAAAGCAGATCTATCCAACCTCTTATATTTTACAAGCCACACTAGCACGCACGTTATCAATACAATTACGCAACATCATCCACATTGCCATCTATTTCCAACCTTTTTCCTACCTTTGATGCATATTCATCTCAACAAAACCTACAACCAACCTTTCAACACTCACAATCAAATTACCAATATCAACCCTACCTTTCATGCAACATTCAAGATCACAAGGTGACAGATATGGATATGGGTTTGACAGCGAATTTGAGGGGTATGAAGTGGAAGATTGCTACATAGGAGGTGATGGAAGGGTGAGTTACTTGTTAAGCTCACCGGATGATGAAACAAATTAATAAGATAAGCTATGTTGTATATTTTAGCATAGGTTAATTAAGTTTTTATTCTAATTGGTTTTAAAAATTACCTTCCTCGCTTTGGAGTTGTCCAAATCAAGTGTGGCGAAGTCTTTATGATTTTTACACCGTGTTAAGGGCAACACAGGTCTTTCATGGGGGGAAGGGTAATTTTGAAATTTAATTTGGTAAATAAGTTTTTAATCATTTTGGTTATTTTTGTTTTGTAAAAAAAATAATTAAAAATTAAACCGTGGACAACGGTGAAGACCGTGGCCCACGGTCGGCTACACGGTTCAAGGATATGCCACGGTATGGTGGCCCCTGTCCATTTTGACACATTTACACCGTGACCCACATGTGAACCAAGGGCCACGGTTTGCCGAAACCAAATGAGCAGATTGCAGGTAACCGTGGACCACAATGTGAACTGTGGGCCACGGTCCGGTCGAGACAGGAATGGGGAGCCCAGTTTTTAGGTTAATAAACAATAAAAATTCAATTTTAAACCAATTTAGCACCACACAAATCACCTACCTTCATTATTCACCTCAATTTCCATCTTCATCTTCCTCACAATCCATCTCTACAAACCCTAACTCCCCACTTCAAACATTCATAACCTTCGCATATATTCACCAATTCAACCGATTTTTGGGTCTAATTTGACTAGAATTTCACAAGGGTTTTAATTTTATCATTGCATTTGAAAGAATCTTTTGTTTTGCTGGTCGATTTGGAACAATTAAGTCCAAAAATTGTGGGTTTTGGTTTATTTTGAAGCTTTCTTCATCTTCAACTTCTACAACACCAATGTATGTAATTTATTTTCATTTTTGATGGTGTATTACAATGAAATTGTAAGTTGTTCATAATTGTTTCTATAGACCCACTTTCTTGTTTGAGTAATTAGTAGAATGATTGTACATTATGGTTGTGGATAGTGAATAATTGCTTGAAACATATGGTTGTTACATTGATTAGTTGGAAATTATGTGTTGAATAATTCTTGAAATTTTTGATAAATTGATTAACGAGTGATTATCCACAACCATAGTAACAAGAAAGTGTGGAGAAGTTTATGTTGAATTAACTTGGTTTGTTTGGGTTGTTTTGTGTGTAGATGGGTAGAACTTCAGATAAAGGAAAGGAAAAGGCAACAACCTCTAGCGATAGAGCAGCCCAAGCAAAGAGGCAAAGAATGCAGGAAGAACATGCGCGGGTACATGTGCCAATGGTAAAACACACTTGGAGAGGTGGGGTGTTATCAAAGTACGCCTTGGAATATCAAGCTTAGTTGTTTACTGATAAAATGGCCACGTTGAAACATCGGATAGAGGGGTACATGTGTGAGAAATAGGTCACGGATCCCGGGTTTGAGGCGTTTGGGATAATGGAAGGATTTAAACACTTAGGTTGGGAAGTAGCTCTTAAGTGTTACGATGAAGAAAGTAACACTTTGTATGATAAAGAAATTGAAGAGAGGGTGTCTACATTGAGACGTCCCCATACAAGAAGGGGTATGAAATGAAATTAATTGGAATGGTTGGGGGACATGAAGTGGTGATGTCCTTTGACACATTCAATCAGATAGCTCTTTTTGACAGTAAGCCGAGCAATACATATGCGTACCCTTCTACCAAGGAATTGTTTCAATGTCCTTACAAACACCCCCAATGTTACAAAATGTTAGTGAAGGTTCTTAAAGGAGATAGAGGTTTGAGTGATCAGATTAAGAGAAAGGATCTGAAGGTTGAGGAAAAGTTATTGATGTCTATTTTTCTGTACAATGTGGTGCCCCCTCGGGGACATTTCGGTAGTAAGGAATAGTGATATTCCCATCTTGTACGCGTTAATGTGCGGGAAGCCTCTCATCTCGTTCCGATATTTAGTAATGCAAAACATTTGGATCAGCCTGGAAAGTAACAAGCGGAAGTTAATTCCGCATTGTCGACTGATCACGGCGTTGCTAAAATATCATGGTGTGATTAATGAGGACTCGGTGGGGATGAATAAGGTATTCAAAGAGTTCAAGTTATCGGATTTACCGGGGTGGGTCTACACGAAAACCGATAGACATCACGAGCTTGTGGGTGATAATGTAAGGTGGAGAGTAATAAGAGAGGATGTAGAAGCTAAGGCAGATGAGGAAGTTGAGCAAGTAGAGGAAATGGGTTAACCAGACTTCATGGATATGGGTGGCGATAGCAGTTCCCAACACGGGGGTTGAGATTATTCGGTTGGGTATGACTCGTATGGTAACAATTGGGCCCATGTGGGGTCAATGAATGAGGTGGTGGAAAGGCATAGGCCTTCCACGTATGAGAATTGGTCGAATGAGTCACGTGCATTATTTGACCATCAGACCTTTATGGGGGCCTATGTTGAGTGGGCCGAAAAAGAGAGGCATGACAGGTTAGAGATGTGGAACCGTGCTAATGCTTACGAGCAAGAGCATGAGATGAATATGAGATACTTGGATGATAGGAATCGGAGGATGCATGATCATTGGCATGCAGTTGAACCGGTTGTACCGGATCCACCAATCGTAGATTACACGACCCTACCTCCATATGACGGTTCGGTATGCTATCCTGAACCACCTCTTCATCATTCCATGTGAGTCAGCCCAATGCAGTCAATTAGGGTGTTCAAGAAATCCGAAAAAATCCAAAATCCGAACCGAAACCGAAACCCAAAAAAACCGATCCGAATTCTTATTCGGATCGGATCAATCCGAATATCCGCATAACTAATTCGGATTCGGATATGGAATTTTAAAAAATTCGAATTATTCGGATATCCGTTTAATCCGAATAAAAAACATGTTTTTAGTGGTATTTTCTGGTTTGGTATATTTATTAGACTATTATTTGAAGTTTAAACTTTAAATTTGTGTTAAGAGTAATTCGTATTTTTTCGTTTTGTATGTATATTGTGATTCTAAACAATTAAATGTTATGAACAAAAAAATAGGAAAAATTTTTAGATTTATTTCGGTTTATTTGGATAATTTCGGATTATTCGGATATTATCCGAATCCGATCCGAATTGAATTCGGATAGATTCGGATCGGATAGGAATATTCCTAATTCGGATTGGATCGGATTTCGGATAGGGCCCAAAATTTTTCAAATCCGAATAACCCGAACCGAATAACCCGAATAACCCGTTATCTGATCTGATAAACACCCCTACAGTCAATGGCACCACCACCACCACAAGAAGAAGGAAGCAGCGGCGGCGATGGGGCGTTTAGTTATGGCCAGTTCTCAGATTTCATGACATCTATATTTGGGCCGGCCCACCCGCCTTACAACTGATTGAGCCTCGTGATTCCAAGTGAACCCTGTTCTGTATATTTTTGTATAGTTGTTATTATTTGTGTTTTTATTTGTTTTTGGGTAGATGGGTGGAGGATGGAATACTTATGATTAAGTATTATGGGTTGTGTTGAAAAGAAGGTTGTGTTTAGAAGTAGTTTGTTTCATTTTTCTCAAAACCGTACGTTGGGGACAATGTATCCCAAGTGTGGGGATGAGGAAAATTTCGTTTTTTTTTTTTGAAATTTCTTCGTTTAACATAAAAAAAACAAAAAAAAACATAAAAAATCAGAAAAATTTAAAAGTGTGTGTTTAAAGAAACCGAAAAGTGGTAAGATGGTGGGGTAAAGTTTTGGTCCCTTTTCATGGTCACAATTCCCTAAGTAACATGTTGCCTAGTTGTTGTTAAAAAGGAGGTTGTTTAGTATTCTAATCAAGGTTAGCATGCTTTCGGTGCAATAACTTGCATAACATGTCGTTTACACTTGCAAGTCGAGAAATAAGGATTGTTAACGAAAGTTGAGATTTCTCCGGTAGAACTTGTGCAATTAGTGCATTTCAAGATCTTAGCTTGACAAGAATGCAAAAGTGATAGAGGCACTTAGGTCAAGCCTCTTCTGGATGAGTGCAAGTGTGGGTTTTGGGGGTTGGGCCTCATACATTACATATATGAGCGTGGATAATGAGAGGGGCGGGGGGTTGGTTCCCTTAGAAAACATTTTCGAGCCTATTATTATTTTACTTAATCAACCCCGGTGTTAAATTTCGATCCGATCCGACTTAATAGGTTTCTATGTAATTGTTTTAGTATTTGTCAATAAGATGTATTAAGCATTATGTTTATCATGCTTACAAAAAAAAATATTTTATTAGAGTTGCAATGTTTAAGTATGCAATGTTCAAGTATTACATTAGTCCAAAAAAATGATGAAAAAATGATGATGTTAGTGATGTATATAGTTGTTTATTTCATTGTTTACTTAGTTTGTTTGTAATAAGTCGGATCGGATCGCGTGAGCTACTTTCAATATTCCCTTCCATACCCTCACACTTAGCCCCGTTACAACCGTTTTAAGCCCTCTTGATTTGCATTTGTGTCAAAACATTTACATAGGTGAAGATTTGATGATTGCACAAGCGTATGTGAGGAGAATTGGTTATATGTGTAAATGTGTGTTATGTATGGGTAAAAACTGAAAACATGTTAGGTTTGGTTAGAATTCTATGGTTTAAATGGAATGTCAAGTGAACTAGTGAAACCGATAGAAATGAGGGAATAGGGTATGACTTGGGACCGTAACTGAACCGGAATTATGGTAAGATTGATGGCTACAAGTTGAATGCAATAGAAAGTTTGTGTTGAGATGTTGCTTGGGGGATAGCAACGGTTAAGTTTGGGAATGTCACGGGTGGTCCATTGGACAACCTTTAAGTGATTATAGTTGTTAATAATCATACATTTAATCGATTAATCTTGTGGAATTAGATAACTACAGTGTTTTTGGTGAATTGTAGGTTCCAAGGAGGTTCTGGGGCTATTATGATGAATAACGAAGAAACCTAAGGAACCGGAGACGCGAAAAAGGTCAAAAGAGGTGAAAACGGGAATGCAAGGCTGAAGTCCACCGTGACCCACGGTTGAGACCGTGGGCCAATGTCCAACATGTCAAAGTGGACAGAGGCCACCGTACCAAGGCCTCTGTTCCACCGTGAAGCCCACCGTGACCCACGGTGGAGACCGTGGGCCACGGTCCAGTATGTCTAGGAATCCACCGTAACCCACGGTGTAGACCGTGGGCGACAGTTCGGGTCGTAACTGCCCGAATTCTTTCTTATTTTTAGTCTTTTTTTCTTGCCTTTTCACTTATCCTTCATTCCAAATACCTTAGAGACGAATTAGAGAGTGCAAGTACTTTATTTTGGTGATTGTAATCATTGAATTGGATTTAGAATTCATCTACGTACTTTAATTGATGCTATGATGAACCGAATGATGAGGGGCTAGTACTCTTTATGTTCTCTCCCGAATTGTAAGGTTTTCAATTGGATATTTGTTAATCGTTTATGTTATTTGTGGGATAGTATTTTGATCTTATGATTATATTTCTATGGTGATTGTGATTTTGTTTTGTAATTGTTAGTATAGTATAAGTTCGTGTTCTTGACTATCCGTTCTTGGTGCCATAGGCAATCGAGATTTAGTAGAAGAGAATTAGGGTTAACAATACTAAACTGGTTATTGAGTGACAACCATTAGTCAACCAAAATTCAAAATCAACAGGAAACGAACAGCAGCAACAGCACGGTACCGTGCCTCTGAAAGCACGCCGCCGTGCTTTTCTCCCTGTTCCAGCAAACTGAAAATTTTTGTCAAATTTTGACTAATTGGGTATGATTTGCAGATGGCCGAGTATGAAGACGATGTTCATGCATTCTTAGTCTTTCCCAAACGAAGAACAAGGGACAGACAGGCGAATGCAAGACTAACCTACCTAAACAAACGATTCCCAGCACCAAATTTCTACGCTTTTCAAGAAACGTTGCGCCAAGTTAACCAATGGGACCGATACAACACATTTGTAAAAGGGCCATGGAATAGGGTGTTTGAACAAACGGGAGAGGCAGTGACAGAACTGACAAAGGAGTTTTTGGCCTCTTTCAGCATAAAGAAGAAGAAATTTGACATGTGGGATGAAGACGCAATCGAGTTTAGATGTGGGGGTGAATGGCATACAACTTCCGTCACCCAAATGGGAATTAATCTGGGAATCTACACGACCGAGGAAACTAACTCAGACATTTGGTTTGATGCTAAAACAAAATTTGCAGATGAAGAAGGTGATGAGAAAGCAGAAGCTAGAAATACACAGGTACGTGCATGGGAACTATTGGGCTTTTGGGATGAAGCAAACAGCGCAAACAGTTCAAGAAGCACAGCCCTACGAGACCCACTCATGAGACATATACACCAACTGTTGGGCCAAACAGTAATAACACGCAGCATATTTAAAGGAGTGGTAAATCTAAGGGATTTGTGGGCACTTTATTGCATAAAGAATAGAACCGCTTGCAATATTACTTATCTTTTCTGCCAGCTTTTCAGAAAAAATGCAGATGCACAAAGCCCGAATACCCCAATCTTTGGCGGTGCATGGATCTATAAGCTTTATGAGGCCTATGGTGTAGACAGAGAAGGAACAAAGCCCTGAACCGATAGCTCTTGACCTCAGCTTATGTAGCAAAATGCAGATAGCCCGACTTCTTAACACAAGACCAGAAATCTAGAGGTTCGTCGACAACCGGAATCAAGTTTGGTACCCGGAAAGCCAATTAGAAATGGCAATGAATGATGAATGGAAGGACAAAATAGAAGCATAGATAGAAGCTTAATATGCACGAACAAGGCTTCGTAAACCATTCGTCCCAAACACGGGTAACTGATGACTAGCGACACTGGTAGGTCGGGCATGGGCATGGGTTGGTAGTACTTTATGACATTATTATGTGTGTTTTTAAACAATTTACTTTCTGTCGTACTTGTTTGTTTGTTTATTTGTTGGTTTGGATACTTTTATGGCCATAGGGGCCGAGACATTATGGTAGGTACTAATTTAGCCCGATAGGGCAAGGGGTGGATGATTCCATACCCAATTTTTAGCAGTTATGCTTGTTTGTTTGTGGTTGTTTGCAATTTTATATTATACATGTACAAAAACAGGAAAACGAACGATAACCCGTAGGGAAGTAACTCTCAATTTAAAACCATAATACTCAGTCATAATTTTTATCTTTTTCATGAATCTTTCCACATTGAGGATAATGTGAGATTCAAGTGTGGGGAGCGGAATTACTTGACCAATTGTTTGTTCAAATAATTATAAAAATTCTCTAATCAACAAATATTTTTGCAGCAAACAAAGATTATTTTTAGAAAACAAGAAGAGAAATCCAAGAAAAGTTTTTCGCAAATAACCAATTAATAAAGGAAGGTGAAAAAGTAAAAAGAAGTTTTGTAATATTGAGAATAAATTTATGCAAAATATGGCGTTAATACCCAATTCCTCCGTTACTGTGAGATAAACCTCATGCCATATAGATATTTTTTCAGAAGCTTTGAGTGAGTCACATGTTTCGTGTGATTTAGAACTTTTCGCAATTATTCAATTCAAGACCGCACGAAGCATTATGTAAAGAAGAAGGTAATATTATCACAATACCATCAAACCACTCTCCAAATTACAAAACCCAAAAACCTTAACCTAAACCCTACCACTTTATCCATCTTACCAGCAAAATACAACACTGGTCTTTTACCGACAGACCCTAAAGAACTGGAAATGCATTCTTTCGATTTCAATTTCCTTTGTTGCATACACTTCACAAAACCTAGGTTGCCTCCAGAACTTAGGGAGAGAATCTTTATTTTTAGCAATGAGGTGAGGAAAAAGTGACACCAAGACGAACAAAGGCCACCATTTTGTGGAATTTCCAAAAACGCAATGAAGAGAAGAGCAAAAAGATACGAACGATGCTTAGGTTGCGGAAACTGGTCCCATGAAGGAAGATGTAGAAAAAGTCAAACTCAGTCTCAGCATGAATATAACGAACTAATGAGGGTGGGGGCTATTAGGCTCAAAACCGAACGGTCCACTAGAGTTGGAAGTTATGTTCAGAATAGGATTGAGAAAGAACTGATCCACATCCTCGACAAAACTGGTCTTGATGATCCGACCTTAAAAGAGTCACTAGGTCTCTAAAAAAATCATCGGGATGAAAAGCTAACCATCGAAGACATCTCAGAATCCCCGATTACCAGAAAAGTTGTATTTACCATCCTCAACCAAGAGCCCTTATCCACCACAGAGTACCCAACAAAACCAACCCGTATTATCTTCTGATTTATGCAACCCTTCACAAAGGTATGACTAAGAGTGTTCACTTACATACATCACATGTATGATCAGATATAAAACCGAGTGTGAGTGAACACTGTGGGAACGTGACGTTTTGCATAAACAGAAGCTCATAAAAACAAAATTTTTTTTTTTAATCACTAATTAAGAATTGGTTATTTTGTTTTCATTTTCTCGGAGCTCGCTTAAAGGATGGCTATAATCCAAATTTGCTGTTTTAGAGAATATTTATAAAAAGATTGCTTGAGGACAAGCAATATTCAAGTGTGGGGATGTTTGATGTACATAAAATTATACATCTTTTCGGCATCAAATAATCTCTAAAAACTGCAATTTCTATTAAACAACATAGCATAAATGCTATTTATCATAATAAAATGTAATTTCAGGTGAAACCAAGCCCCAAACGAAGAAACAAGCGAAAAACGGAGAAAAACACAAGAAAAACAAAGAAACACGCTCCCATGCTTCTGAACACCAGAAAAGACAAAAATCTACAAGAAAAGACGAAAACTAGGAACAAAAGCACGAGGTCGTGCCTCTCAACCACGAAGCCGTGGTCACCTTTCAGAAATGACAAAATGAAATTAGCACATGTCATAAAAAGACACGGGACCGTGCCTCGGGAAGCACGGGGTCGTGGTGAGTCATCATGTACGATCTGACAAAATGCAACTGGGACACGTAGACACGAGGCCGTGCTTAATAAAGCACAGGTCATGCTTCTTTCTCCAGACAACCTATAAATAGGTGCTCTTGTGTCATTTGAAGAGTGTGCCTTGAAAAGAGTTGTATCTGGTTTTCTCTAATAAAAACACACACTAACACTCACATAGAAGATTTAGTGAAGAGTTTGAAGGCTTGGAGGTCATCACCATCAACCATCATCATCATCCATCATCATCAACATTAAGAAGGAAGATTCATCTACATTTGGTTAGATTGTTCCAAGTTTAATCATGTACTTGTCATCATCATTCATCTTAATGTTTATCATCATGCTCTTTATGAGCTAAACTGCTTTTACCATCTAAAATCTATGAAGAAGCTTTGTTTTACTTGATGATTAAATAAAACATGTGGTGTAGTCTAATAAAGTACATGGTTATCTTACAATTATGTTTTGGTGAGAAATGTTTCACCATCTTAAATCACTAATTCAAAGTTGGTGGTTGTCAATTCTATTGGCAATCGTTAATGATCGATTCATATTCTTGAAAGATAGAAATACTTTGATACATTATCGAAACATGGATCCTTATATTGTACTTAGAAATAATGAGATATAAGTTATGATGTATTTCTCTAAGTCTTGGTAATCCGAAAATGGCTTTGCTTAGGATATCATGCTAGTTAAAAAAATCATATGTAAATGGAATGTGTAAGTATAACCTACTTAAATCAACCAAGGGGAGGTTGTGTGAGTTAACTACAACCACCCGAAGTTGTTAGAATTGGTATTTGAGAAATCAAAGTCAATCCTAATCTTTCTACTTTACGAAACTACTTGCCAACTTAAATTGACATCATTGAGGTGGTATAACATTAGGAAAGGGTGGACTTTAAAATGCTCACGTTACCTCTTTAGTGCCAAAGATGCTCACTTAAGGTTTAAGAATATATCTATCATATATTGCTACGGCAAGTTTACCACATGTTTGAATATTAATTATCAATCTTAAAATGGAGTGGATTCTTGATATTAGATAGTAACCTTCGCATAATTGAACAACTCGTTTAGAATCTCTCGTCTTGGTAACCTATATATTATATATAAGTATTTATATTTTATAAAAAGTCCGAAAATTGACCTCAATATGAGTAAAACCTCCGATTAAAAACGATTTATTATTAGAAACATTTGTGTCCACGGATCGGTACTTGGTTCTTACCAATTCTATTCTACATATACGATAGGTACACTTGCCTATTTTGTGTGTGTTAAGTCTTTGTAGAAATCACTTTTATAAATTTAGAACACGATCTTGTGCAAAAGCAGATCTATCAAACCTCTTATATTTTACAAGCCACACTAGCACGCACGCTATCAATACAATTACGCAACATCATCCACATTGCCATCTATTTCCAACCTTTTTCCTACCTTTGATGCATATTCATCTCAACAAAACCTACAACCAACCTTTCAACACTCACAATCAAATTACCAATATCAACCCCTACCTTTCATGCAACATTCAAGATCACAAGGTGACAGATATGGATATGGGTTTGACAGCGAATTTGAGGGGTATGAAGTGGAAGGTTGCTACATAGGAGGTGATGGAAGGGTGAGTTACTTGTTAAGCTCACCGGATGATGAAACAAATTAATAAGATAAGCTATGTTGTATATTTTAGCATAGGTTAATTAAGTTTTTATTCTAATTGGTTTTAAAAATTACCTTCCTCGCTTTGGAGTTGTCCAAATCAAGTGTGGGGAAGTCTTTATGATTTTTATACCGTGTTGAGGGCAACACAGGTCTTTCATGGGGGGTAGGGTAATTTTGAAATTTAATTTGGTAAATAAGTTTTTAATCATTTTGGTTATTTTTGTTTTGTAAAAAAAAATTAATTAAAAATTAAACCGTGGACCACGGTGAAGACCGTGGCCCACGGTCGGCTACACGGTTCAAGGATATGCCACGGTATGGTGGCCGCTGTCCATTTTGACACATTTACACCGTGACCCACGTGTGAACCATGGGCCACGGTTTTCCGAAACCAAATGAGCAGATTGCAGGTAACCGTGGACCACAATGTGAACTGTGGGCCACGGTCCGGTCGAGACAGGAATGGGGAGCCCAGTTTTTAGGTTAATAAACAATAAAATTCTATTTTAAACCAATTTAGCACCACACAAATCACCTACCTTCATTATTCACTTCAATTTCCATCTTCATCTTCCTCACAATCCATCTCTACAAACCCTAACTCCCCACTTCAAACATTCATAACCTTCGCATATCTTCACCAATTCAACCGATTTTTGGGTCTAATTTGACTAGAATTTCACAAGGGTTTTAATTTTATCATTGCATTTGAAAGAATCTTTTGTTTTGCTGGTCGATTTGGGACAATTAAGTCCGAAAATTGTGGGTTTTGGTTTATTTTGAAGCTTTCTTCATCTTCAACTTCTACAACAACAAGGTATGTAATTTATTTTCATTTTTGATGGTGTATTACAATGAAGTTGTAAGTTGTTCATAATTGTTTCTATAGACCCACTTGCTTGTTTGAGTAATTAGTAGAATGGTTGTACATTATGGTTGTGGATAGTGAATAATTGCTTGAAACATATGTTTGTTACATTGATTAGTTGGAAATTATGTGTTGAATAATTCTTGAAATTTTTCATAAATTGATTAACGAGTGATTATCCACAACCATAGTAACAAGCAAGTGTGGAGAAGTTTATGTTGAATTAACTTGGTTTGTTTGGGTTGTTTTGTGTGTAAATGGGTAGAACTTCATATAAAGGAAAGGAAAAGGCAACAACCTCTAGCGATCGAGCAGCCCAAGCAAAGAGGCAAAGAATGCAGGAAGAACATGCGCGGGTACATGCGCCAATGGTAAAACCCACTTGGAGAGGTGGGGTGTTATCAAAGTACGCCTTGGAATAGCAAGCTTAGTTGTTTACTGATAAAATGGCCACGTTGAAACATCGGATAGAGGGGTACATGTGTGAGAAATAGGTCACAGATCCCGGGTTTGAGGCGTTTGGGATAATGGAGAAATTTAAACACTTAGGTTGGGAAGTAGCTCTTGAGTGTTACGATGAAGAAAGTAACACTTTGTATGATAAAGAAATTGAAGAGTGGGTGTCTACATTGAGACGTCCCCATACAAGAAGGGGTATGAAATGAAATTAATTGGAATGGTTGGGGGACATGAAGTGGTGATGTCCTTTGACACATTCAATCAGATAGCTCTTTTTGACAGTAAGCCGAGCAATACATATGCGTACCCTTCTACCAAGGAATTGTTTCAATGTCCTTACAAACACCCCCAATGGTACAAAATGTTAGTGAAGGTTCTTAAAGGAGATAGAGGTTTGAGTGATCAGATTAAGAGAAAGGATCTGAAGGTTGAGGAAAAGTTATTGATGTCTATTTGTCTGTACAATGTGGTGCCCCCTCCGGGACATTTCAGCTGTAAGGAACAGTGATATTCCCATCTTGTACGCGTTAATGTGCGGGAAGCCTCTCATCTCGTTCCGATATTTAGTAATGCAAAACATTTGGATCAGCCTGGAAAGTAACAAGCGGAAGTTAATTCCGCATTGTCGACTGATCACGGCGTTGCTAAAATATCATGGTGTGATTAATGAGGACTCGGTGGGGATGACTAAGGTATTCAAAGAGTTCAAGTTATCGGATTTACCGGGGTGGGTCTACACGAAAACCGATAGACATCACGAGCTTGTGGGTGATAATGTAAGGTGGAGAGTAATAAGAGAGGATGTAGAAGCTAAGGCAGATGAGGAAGTTGAGCAAGTAGAGGAAATGGGTTAACCAGACTTCATGGATATGGGTGGCGATAGCAGTTCCCAACATGGGGGTTGAGATTATTCGGTTGGGTATGACTCGTATGGTAACAATTGGGCCCATGTGGGGTCAATGAATGAGGTGGTGGAAAGGCATAGGCCTTCCACGTATGAGAATTGGTCGGATGAGTCACGTGCATTATTTGACCATCAGACCTTTATGGGGGCCTATGTTGAGTGGGCCAAAAAAGAGAGGCATGACAGGTTAGAGATGTGGAACCGTGCTAATGCTTACGGGCAAGAGCATGAGATGAATATGAGATACTTGGATGATAGGAATCGGAGGATGCATGATCAATGGCATGCAGTTGAACCGGTTGTACCGGATCCACCAATCGTAGATTACACGACCCTACCTCCATATGATGGTTCGGTATGCTATCCTGAACCACCTCTTCATCATTCCATGTGGGTCAGCCAAATGCAGTCAATTAGGGGTGTTCAAGAAATCCGAAAAAATCCAAAATCCGAACCGAAACCGAAACCCAAAAAAACCGATCCGAATTCTTATTCGGATATTCGGATCGGATCAATCCGAATATCCGAATAACTAATTCGGATTCGGATATGGAATTTTAAAAAATTCGAATTATTCAGATATCCGTTTAATCCGAATAAAAAACATGTTTTTAGTGGTATTTTCTGGTTTGGTATATTTATTAGACTATTATTTGAAGTTTAAACTTTAAATTTGTGTTAAGAGTAATTCGTATTTTTTCGTTTTGTATGTATATTGTGATTCTAAACAATTAAATGTTAAGAACAAAAAAATAGGAAAAATTTTTAGATTTATTTCGGTTTATTTGGATAATTTCGGATTATTCGGATATTATCCGAATCCGATCCGAATTGAATTCGGATAGATTCGGTTCGGATAGGAATATTCCTAATTCGGATCGGATCGGATTTCGGATAGGGCCAAAAATTTTTCAAATCCGAATAACCCGAACCGAATAACCCGAATAACCCGTTATCCGATCCGATGAACACCCCTACAGTCAATGGTTTTCTTTGAAATATCATAGTGATGCGTCTTTGCATTCTCTCTGTTGCATTTTATTTTGATGCCTATTTCGGCTTGGTAAGTTTGAAAGGTAATATTTTTCTTTTAATTGAACTCAATACAAGATGTTGCTTGATCTTTCATTTATCCTTTTATCCGTTCTCTAATTTCTTAGCTTTCTTTGTTGCACCTTTTTGTTACTTCCATTCTCATTATCAATTCATAAACTCTATTTTTACCATGCTAGTTCTTTAACATGTTTTTTTAGATCTGCAATTTTATAAGTTTCTCTAAATCTATTGATAACTAATTTTAAGAGGGTTTTTTTTCAAGTAATCTGTGTTATAATGAAGGAATTATGATAAATCTTCTGATGTGGTTGTTGTTTTTCACAACTAGAAGACTTCAATTGCTGGAACATTTTTTGTGATATTTTCTTGGTAAAGAGTAATTAATATAACGTTTATGTTAGAGCATTCTCATCCGACCCACCATTTTATATGAGAGATGTTTTTTTATAATTTAGGATGTTGTGAGAGTTTTTATATTTTAGAAAACACAGTGATTTTAAATTTGAAAAGTTATTGTTCACCCCATATAATATTTTAATATATTTTGAAAGTGGTTGTGAGTGAAGGAAAGAGAAAAAAATTATGATAAAGGTGTAAGACCATATGCTATGGGCGCTATTGGGGGCTCTCATGGGGCTTCGAAGCCCCTGCACAACGCAGAGGGGGCCTAATATGTATATATATATATATATATATATATATATATATTCAGGTGTCCAAAGGGCTTTGAACCACAGTGGGGTGTTATGAAGAGGGGCATCGTAGCCTCCAATGCTCACGTGGTGCTAACGTGGCACTGTGGAGGGGCTTCGATGCCCCCCCCCCACACCCACCATAGAGAACAACCTAAAAAGGTATTATTTAATTGAAATTGAGAGAAAATATGTATTGAGTTTTAGTGTATTTTTTGGTTTAGAGATACAGGGTGGGATGAGAATGCTCTAAGAAAAGGCCTCTATTGACGATTGCAGAAAGGGAATAAAACAATTTAGGAGAATGACAGATTGTAAACAATTTTATGTATTTTAACTAGTTGTAAAACAAAATTTATTGGACTTGACGATTTTTGAAATTGTGTTTTGTTTTTTTTTTTCATTTCTTTACTTTGTTATACCTTTGACTAAAATTCAAATGTGTCAAGCCTCTTAAGCGTTTTCTTAATATGAACAAAGGGGTTTGGTGATAAAGAGATTTCTTATTTAATCTGTTGTGCGTATTACCGTAGGAGATTGCTCATGTTGTTGGTGCTTTTCTGATGATGGATATGGCTCATATTTGTGGACTTGTTGATGATTCTGTGGCTGGTTATTTGATTACTGTGATGTTACAACCACAACACATGAGGTAGTATTCTTTTTTAGTTGGTAATAATTGTAGTTTTAACTATATAATATGGCGGGTTTAATTAAAATAGCTTAAAACACTTATATATTATATATTTTGAATCTTTCTGTGAGGTTTTAATACATGTTTCAATACATGTTTTGTGCATGCTTCTCCAAACATGGAACTACAAAAAATGAGGAAGCTGCAAATGCAATTGTAAGTAATATGATTATATATTCGTATACATATCTTTTCTATGCTTTCTTGATGGTGTTAAAAATACATATCTTATTTTTGTTATTATATCTAATACAGACACAAATGCAACAACTTAGTTCTAATTTTCTCAAGGGTTCGACCAATAATCCTGGACCAGATGATGTTTTTTTAAGGTAATGGGTAACGATAGAAATGGTGATGCAGTCATGTATGGTCTAGGTGTTCGTGGTTCTGATGTTTGGCAACTCGTTCAACATGTCGTAGAGAAAACATCCAACTGAAGTCTAAATGTGAAGAACTTACTACTACCGTGGTCCAGTTAGAAGCCCAGCTATTCGAGATGAAATGGTCGAATGATGATTCTAGTGTTGCACCTGTTACATCGTCATCTTTCCCTATTGTAACCAGTGGACCTCCACGTTTACGGGTATTTTTCTATATAAATCTTTAGTGTTCCACATTTTATAAGTTATATTTTGTATTTAATCATATATATGTTATAAACATTAGGCACGTCACTATATTTAGCACAAAGTACATGGTCAAAAAAAGGATTAGTACGTAATTTGGATACTTTGTTAGACTTAGGATACGTAGAAGCTGCGAAATAGAGGTAAAACTTAAGCTTGTAGACTCATCCAAAAATTGATTGTAAGTTGGTGTTTAGATAACGGTTACATTGGGCTACACTAGAAAACAACAATGTCTACTGATGTTTTTTTTTTAGATTTTTGCAATAAATTGTTAACCTGCTAGTGTAAAACATTCTTTTTTGTAAAATGATTTTTGCATTATAATGACTCGAGTTTAATATATAACTGTTTTTTGAAAACTAAAATCCTGGTCGGAGATGAAGTTTTCCTCAAAAGCATTCTAAACCCTACTGAGCCTGTAGCAAGAGGATGGGTGAAGAGCCTGGACCCAAATGAGTTAGTTGGTGGTTCAGAGATTGGACCAAAATAATGTGAGGTATATGTTCAAGTACCAATAAAAATAGATGGAAAGTTGGTGAGACCATATGAGTTATTTTCCACAATTCAAGATTGTATTGGTGCATCCATCGCATGGCCTTGTCCATTCATCTCGGTATGTATTTGTTAAACTTGTGATACGAATAATTTTAATAACATGGAACTTAATGCTTATACATGGATGGTTTATTTGTAGGTAGTCCGTGATGAATGAAGACGCATGA
The DNA here is from genome assembly GCF_021521415.1 of Bidens hawaiensis. Taxonomy (NCBI): domain Eukaryota; kingdom Viridiplantae; phylum Streptophyta; class Magnoliopsida; order Asterales; family Asteraceae; genus Bidens; species Bidens hawaiensis. The sequence continues at coordinate 164,271 of NW_027505093.1, read as the reverse complement.
TGACTCGGGATTTTATGGTGCTTGTTTCTTTTATTGCTTTTAATTTTTTTGTTGAATTATATAAGAGTTTATGTTGGATTATGTTATAACATATTTATGTTTAGTGTTTTCGTTATGAACAAGCTTATTTAATATAATGAAGTTAAATTTCTTTCAATATTTAGATGTCCATAAACGTATCGTAAAATTGTGTGTGTGGACGTTTAAAAAAGGGTTGTATAATATGATTTGTTAAGACTTCGAATTTTTGTCCTATTAAATGTTAGAACATTGTAAAAGTGTCATAATATGTTTTTTAGGATGTTTTAGTTGTTCATAGACATATTATGCGACCATAAAATTTAGTTTCATAATCTTGTTTGGGATATTATGGCCCTTTTCTTGGTACTATAATGTTCTATTATAAGGGTTCTATAAATTAATTTTTAAGGACACTTGTATGTGTGTCAAAATCTTTCAATTAAGTAAACACATGTCAAAACATTGTAAAAGTGTCATAATATGTTTTTATTGGGACGGTTTTTGGTTGTTAATGTATATATATTATGCGACCATAAAATTGGTTTCATAATCTTATTTGGGATATCAGGACTTTTTTCTTGGTACTAAAGTATCTATAATGTTACATCATAAGGGTATTATAAATTAATTTTCAAGGACGCTTGTAAGTGTACCATAAGATTAAAGGTGGGCAAACACATGTTATAACATTGTAAAAGTGTCCTAATATGTTTTTATTGGGACGCTTTTTGGGTTGTTAATGGATATTTTATGCGACCATAAAATTGGTTTCATAATCTTATTTAGGATATTATGACGCTTTTTGAGTTCCGAAACTTATTACGACCCCTTTACATGAAACGCTTTTCGCGTTGGTCCTATTAAATGAAAGGTCCTATAAAATAGCATTTTATGACGCTTTTGTTTGTATTAAAAAGCCCTTTTTGTTGTCGTGAAGGTACAAATTCCTCAATTTTTAAGTCTTGTCTTTCCACAGAACTCTTGTCAAAGATTATTCTCTCCATATTGATTGGTTCATCCATCAATGTTTCCCCTATACCTTGATTGCCTTCTTTCATACTCTTTCATACTTTCCATTTCACCAATATCAAACAACTCTTGGTTCAAGAAAACAGAATAAACATGGATGAAAAGATCATCATTTTTCTTTGCTTCTTCTGATTTCTTGTTATCCTTGACATTTTCTCTTCTTTGAGGGACTTTGTAGACTGTTCTTTCGTTGTTCTTCTTTGATTTTGAACCACTACAAATATCAAAAGATTGGTGTTCCCTTTTCATCTGCTCATGATGCCTTCTCATCTTGGCAGTTATCTTTGGCAACAAAGGGATCTTGTCCTTTTTCTCCTTTTTGCCATTTTTCTCTTTCTTAAGCTTCCATTGCTTGAGCTTTTGTCACTAGAATCACTTAAGTCATCTCTATTCAAACATTCATCATCAAAATCATCTTCAGACACTTGCACACCAACAGAGGTTTCAACACTCTTCTTATCATTCACTTCTTCTTCCATCACAAACTCACTCTTGTCATCAACTTCCACTAACTTATAATTTTCAATGAAATCTTCTTTTTCTTTAAACACTTCTCTAAACTGATCAAGGTAAGAAGTGCGATGTAAAACAGCAATCATGATCGGAAATCATACACAAAGGTACCCATGGCATCAAACGATACATTGAAATTAAATCTGAGCGAGCTGATAAGTCAAAAACCTTTCATTGATCGGAATAAAATGAGCTGATTTAGTCAAACGGTCGACTATAAACCAAATACTGTTGTGGTGGTTTCGATTAGGCGGGAGCTTGAACACAAAATCCATTTTTACATCGTCCAATTTCCAAATAGGGATGTGCGGTTGTACGAGTAAATCGGGTGGTCGTTGATGTTGGGCCATAAATTTAGCGCAAGTAAGGCATTTTGCCACATATAAAGCGATGTATTTCTTCATACCGGGCCATCAGAATGTTGATCGTAGATCGAAATACATCTTATCCGCACTGGGATGAATGGAATATCGAGACTTATGAGCTTCGTTCGTGATGAACGTGCGAAGATCGTCACGATTAAGGACCCACAAATGAAGGAGGTAATACAAAAAACCATTGCGCTTAGTTTCAAGTTGATTCTCAGCACCACAAGACATCTCATCGTACATATTACCCTCGGTGACAGAGACATGTTGAGCTTCAAATATATGATGTTAAAGATTGGTTTGAACGGTCATGCTATGAAGCAAAATTGATTTAACATGGGTCTTCCGACTAAGAGCGTCGGCTACAATATGTACTTTACCAGGGTGGTAATGAATTTCAGAGTCGAAGTCACTAAGTAATTCGACTGATCGTTGCTGTCACATGCTTAGATCCTTTTGGTCGAAAATATGTTGAAGACTCTTGTGATCGGGGAATACCACACATTTAGTGTTGTGGAGGTAATGTATCCAAATTTTCAATGCGAATACACCGGCACCGAGTTTGATATCGTGTGTTGTATAATTGCTTTCATGAATCTTAAGTTGTCGGGAAGCCTAAGTGATAGCTTTACCTCGTTGCATAAGGACATAACCGAGGCTTTGATTTGAACCATCACAATAGACAACAAAAACTTCATTTCCTTATGGGAGTGCAAGGATTGGTGTATCGCAAAGCATACGTTAAAGAGTTTGAAAAGCTTCATATTGCTTTGGCCCCCATTCATAAGGTTTATCCTTGTAAGTTAACGCGGTTAGGGGCGAATGGATCTTGGAAAAGTTAAGAATGAAGCGACAATAGTAACCCGCAATACCAATAAATGAACGAACTTCAGTAGGAGAGGTTAAAGTTTTCCAATTTTTAATGGTTTCGATTTTGACTGGGTCAACGTGGATACCCTTTTCGTTTACTATGTGCCCCAAGAATAAAATTTCATTCAATTAGAACTCGCACTTTGAGAATTAGCATAAAGTTGTTCCTTCCTTAAGAGATCAAGGATGGAATGAAGATGTTTCTCATGCTCGGCTTTGGACTTATAATAAATAAGAATGTCTTCGATAAAAACAAATACGAACTTATCTAAGTAAGATTAGCATACGCGGTTCATGAGGTCCATAAACACCGTGGGCACATTGGTTAGCCCAAAAGGCATAACCCTAAATTTGTATGTCCTTATCGAGTCCGAAAAGTGGTTTTGGGTACATCATCTTCATGAACGCGTAGTTGATGATAAACCGAGCGAAGATCAATCGTTGAGAAGCATGAAGCTCCCTGGAGTTGATCGAAAATATAATCGCTATGAGGCAAAGGATAAAGATTCTATATTGTGAGCTTGTTGAGCTCGCAATAATCGATGTGCATATGAAAGGATCCATCATTCTTTTTGACGAAAAGAGCAGGTGCGCCCCATGGACACGAACTAGGGTGAAGGAACCCTTTGTTCGAAAGTTCTTGGAGCTGATTAGACAACTCTTGCATCTCGGATGCTGCAAGACGATTAGAAGCCTTAGCAATCGGGGTTGCACTATGCACATGATATATTCGAAATTCAACTTTACGAATATAAGGAATACCATAATCATCATCAGGAAACACTTCGGATACTCACAACAACAGGATTGTCTTCGATTTCCCGTCCCTTCTTTTCCACAACATGAGCTATAAAAGCCACATACTTCTTGCGTAAGTACATTTGGACATGAGAATAAGTTATAAGATTAAGGATCAAGGGAAAAGGCTTTTCACAAGAGACATGAACAAGTTGACCATCGGCAAGTGGAATACGAATAAACTTCTAGAAGCAAATAATTTCCGCAAGATGAAAGGACAACCAGTCCATGCCTACTATGATGTTAAAGATTCCCAATTGCATATGAATGAGATCGATCGAGAACTTGTGGCCATTTAAGTTTTACTCAAAATTTCGAATGACAGAGTCAACTAATGCATACTTACCATTAGCTACCTCAACATAATACGAGTTACTAAACTTATATCGGGGTTTATGTAACACCCCGGCTAAAGCGGAATATGCCCGAGTGTGACGTACATATTGCCCAAAACACATGTGACACTATTAAGTGACAATATTATCATTAATTCATTCAAATCCCAAGTACACAAGTTTATCAAATGAACAAATACAAAGAGAAAGAAACAAAACAGCCTTCTTCTTGTTTATTATTTAAATAACCTAACTTCTATTGACTTCATCTGTTTCACCCTCTAATAAAGGTACTTGTAGCATATATATAAAATAATGTCAACTAAATGAATAGTTGGTGAGTTCACACAAGTTTTGATATACATACATAAAAATCATAAAATTCCATGAACAAGTGTAAATGAGCAAGTAATGTCCTTTCCAACGGGGATTGTGCACCAGCGTACTCAGATAAACGCAATTAAGGTCCTTTCCAGTTGGGATTGTGCACCAACGTACTCAAATAATGAGGCCCTTTTCCACTCATAACAACAAATGTCTTGAGTGCAAAGGGGGGCGTATGATCATACATATTGAAGTAATCCATGTGCAAGTAATTTTGAGTAAGTAACAAGTAAACACACAAGTCCATGTAGTGAATTGTAGTTTGTAAATAATGAATAAACGAAATCATAATTTGGATAGGATATATATGCTACCCCCAAAAGTAGTTAAAGAGTAAAAAGGGGGTGTGAGAAACTCACCTTGATGTTGAAGACAAACTTGAAATAAAACCGGAAGTACGTAAATGAAATCGAAGCAATTGAACGTCACGAATTGTTAGTGCTTTCAATCTTAAGAAAATAGTGGATTGAGGTGTCAAAATAATGGAGGATTTGTCCTCCTTTTATAGTGAAGATATGAATTAGTTATGTCTTATGGGATTTATGAAAATTAATCATATTTAATATAATTAAAAACAAAAATTAAAATGGTTTAAAAGGTATTCAAAGTGTTAACTCTTTTAGTAAATTTTATTTCATTAAAACATTAATTGCTTTATTTTTATTGGTTAATTAAAAAATAACATATGAGAAAGATGGTAATTATAATAATCCAAGATTTATTCTAATGATTTGCATGGGAAAAGTTCATGAATAAAAAATCTTTAAATGAGTATGCAATACTACAAGGATTATAAGTATATTTGCATAGAAATGATCACATAAAATACATATAACGAAAATTGAGATTAATTAATAGTATTATTAAAGTATATGAATTTAGCAAGAACAAAAACCGAAAATTTAAAATGGTCAAGTTTTCGGGTTTGAAAAGTAATGAATGTTACAGGACTTACAACTTTTAGAAATTTGTCCCGAAATTAGAATAAAAATAAAAAAAATAAATAAAAGAGAACAACTAGTAAACGGAGTTGTTGGAAATTTTAGCAATTTTATACATGCACAATTAAAATAAAATAACGTAGATCTTTGAATGACCCGAAAGAACGCCACAAATAGGAAATATGACAAGGAAATATATAGGATGTACCAGCGGCGTATCCACCATGCCCTTATCATATTGTATTTTCCCCGTTCTCCAAAAATCATTCCAAGTTCCGAGTTATTTCACACAACCGTACTTATTATATTTTCCATGCGAGGACTTTGATAATTATGTGTCGACCCGTAATTACCTCTATCGTCGGATGGTCCATATAACTTGTTTTATTGTGTGGTTTTAAAACATAGACCTTAGATAAAGAAAAGAAAATCTCATATAGAACTTCAAAAAAATAATGAATTAAAAAGGGTAAAAACATTACAAAACACATTAATAGACCGTTCAGGCCAAGGACAACGTTAAAACACTAAGTCAAGTAAATAGAATCATTGTGTCTAAACCAAGTGAACGATGTTGAAAACGAAATAAACGAGGTAATGGAATTAAAGAACGAAATATTTAGAATTATAACCATCGTAACATGTAATTGAAATATTGGATCAAGAATAACGTAGTAGGTAAACGTAGCATTTAACCAACGAAATATGAACATGTAAATTTGATAACGCATTGGGTTTGAGAATAGATTAGATAAACGAAACTGTTATATGTATCAAAATATCAAAAAGTTTAACGAATGTAAATCTCTGAATAATATTCAACGTAACTAGCGGCAACATTGAGATGAATAAACAATTACATCTTACGAACATGTAAATTTATAATAAAATGAAATGGGTGAACGAAATTTTAATATCAAAATCACATAGGTCTATAAAAAGAAAATTTCCAATAATAACCTTGAGTTTATCAAAGTAAATAACTGATTTTTTTTTTGAAAGCAAAATAACGCATTTGTCTCAGATTGATGAAATCACAAACAAACAAATGGTTCAAATAAAACATTGCGTGGAAGAGAAGTAGACGAATAATCCAAAACAATTTGTGTAATAAATAACATAACATAAACTCAGCATGTACTTGGGACACAATTCCGGTTCAAAGTAAACGAACTTATTAAGAGAGAGTCAGTCACAAATATTCAAATGTAAAAATATCATGAAAACACGGTTTCTATTAGGTAGCTATGTACACATAAATGTTCATAATCTCAATTTTCACTTAACGGGTATTTTTAAGAAAAAAAAATGGGTAATAGACCACGAGATTTGAAATAACAATGTAACCCAATTTAGCAATGAGAATAAGTATGATGTATGAATTTACGTTTCATAAAAATAAAAACGAATATGGATCCAAAATCAATGGACAATCAAAATAAACTACGTATACAATATTCTAAAGAAGTGGATGTAAAAGTCACTTTGGGTAAGTTCGAAACATACGTGAAAGAGAAAAATAAAGAAAAGTAAATGTAACTTGCGACGCTTGTCTTCTCAAATATAGGTTTGTTTGTGGCATGAAGGTTGTCGTGGAAGGTGGTGCCATGATTTCGTAGCCGAAACTCATTGGCGTTAACGAAGGGGAAAGAAGGGAAGGGATATATCACATCGGTTGTAAATCGTGGTGTTTTTATATCTCATGGTGAAATAAGATTATTCTATTTTTGTTAGGCAAAACGTTTTTAACTAGCGCTAAAACTTGAGAATTTTATGAAATCCTTAACGTAAAAATAAATATTTTCTTTTGGCCAGCGGCCTAGGAAAGAGATTGTCAAATAACCTGACTTGTTGAATGAAATATAGCCTCAAAATGGCTTAAGATTTGTTTGAAACAAAAAGTTTACTTTTAGTACGGTTTGAAATAATAATTACATTATTATTAGAGGTGAAGATAATACTAGTAATAATAATATTACTAATCATAATAATAATAAAAATATTATTGTATAAAAAAAATAGTTTCAAAAGGGCTCAAAACTTGTTTGAAGCAAATATTTTACTTTAAATATTATTATATAATAGTAGTGACGATGATACTAGTAATAATAATATTACTAATATCAATAATAATAAAAAAAATATTAACAACAATAATAATAACAGTTCTAATAATAATCATATTGATAATTAACGTAATAATAATAATGATGGTGACGGTGATGGTACTAATAACAATAGTAGTAGTAATATTAATAATGATGGTAACATTAATAACTTTAATAATAATAATAATAGATGTAATAAATTCTTTTTAAAGAAAATCAATTTGGCTGAAGATTAAAATTACTAAGGATTTGGGATTAGGCGCGAGGCGTTAGTAAAAGAAAAAAAATGTAGGGAGGTATGCAAAAGAAAATATAGACGAGTTTGATAAATTTTGTAAAGATCTAAGTATTGGAACCGGAAAATCGTGTAAGGTCGACAAAGGATGCGGGGTGAGGATATTGCATGGCGGAAACAAGTTAGGCCTTCCAAAGTATAACGGGTGTGCTAGGGTCACCACAATGATAGCAGGCTTGAAGCATGAGGTCAAACATGTGATTGAGACAAATGGTTAGGTACAGGTCTTGCAGATGGGTGAGTGGCGTTGAGTTTGGGTGGGTTTTAGCAATAAGTGGTAATTTAATCTACCACAGATTGAAGTATATCAACGTTTCAGGGAAGTAAAGTGGTGGGATTTACACATACTGTACAAAGGGTGTGTTTCAGCGCGAAGCTTTTCGGTTGTGTTTAGCTTGCGTTTCCAAGAATGGTGTTGGTTTGAATTTGAATTTACTATAGCGATGAAGGTGGGTATGGTTAATCGTGGGGAGATTGGGATCGCAGAGGCCATTTGCTTGATAACTCGGATTGTCATTTTGTGGGTTGAGTGCGACAACAAGGAAAACGAGAAGGCATGATATGAAACATGAAGAATTCACGTGACTTGGAACATAAGTATGAAAACGACTAATAAATACATAAATAAAAACAAGTACAGAAAAGTAATCGCATGAAACAAATATGATATCGAAATTGGAATCCTCATGAAACGTCATGAGTTTTCACCTTTCAATAAATGAAAACCTCATAAATTATTGAATAATCGTATGGAAAAAGTATTAAACTTAACAATAAATAGTGAAATCGAATTGAAAATCAAGTGTTCATGAACCACCCTAACTTTTTAAATTTTCACTTCTAAAACATAAAGGTAAATGAATATGAAAATAAGGTAATCGAATTGGAATTCGACCATTCATGTATCACCTAACTTTTTGAATTTTCAATTCTAAAACATAATAGTAAAATAACAAAGGAATCGTTTGAAATTCGGTTATTACTTTGCAAACTTTTAAAAGTTTAAGCCGTAAATGAGCGTATAAATAAAGAAAACGTGTCATAAAATTTTTTTTTAAAACTTAACTATTCTCATATAAAAATGCGTAATTAAATCGAACCGAAAGCTTGGTATTCGTGTACAGACTTCCAGTTAAAACACATTGTAAAACATAGAGGAGTGCAACCATATTCTTTTCACAAAGAGAACATGGTCGCGTTTGAAAGCTTAAAGTTGTGATTCATATGGCGTTGAAATTGGTATGCTTTGGCTTAATAGAGTTCATGCTCTTTCCTAACTCTCCAGGTAAGCAACCGGGTCCCGCGTCTGATTGAGATTTATACGCATTGCTTATCCTTAGGTTTCAATAACCTTGGTGTCAAGAGTTTCGGAAAATAGGCACGTTCCCCTTACAGTTTATTACATACCCGCCATATAGAACCATCTTTAAGAAGAATAAATATCGAAACACCACAATAAAAATCAATAATTGAAAATGTTGGAAAACTCTGCTTTTAGGCATAAGCCTTGGACTTGTGTGTGCTTGTGTAATTGAAGTAATTGAATCATCAGTATAATAGTATTTGCGTACATAAGGCATAAACAAATTAATAATAACCAAATAATATGCATTGAACAATCAAATAAGGCTCACATAATTTTCTAATCATGCAACCTAAACAATTAAAAAAATAAACTATAACCTACTAGAACACTATGTCTAATGTCCTATATTATAGTCACGGCTCTGATACCAATCTGTAACACCCCGGCTAAAGCTGAATACGCCCGAGTGTGACGCACAGATTTCCCAAAACACATGTGACACTATTAAGTGATAATATTATCATTAATTCATTCAAATCCCAAGTATACAAGTTTATCAAATGAACAAATACAAAGAGAAAGAAACAAAACAACCGTCTTCTTGTTTATTATTTAAATAACCTAACTTCTAGTGACTTCATCTGTTTCACCCTCTAATAAAGGTACCTGTAGCATATATATAAAATAATGTCAACTAAATGAATAGTTGGTGAGTTCACACAAGTTTTGATATACATACATAAAAATCATACAATTCCATGAACAAGTGTAAATGAGCAAGTAATGTCCTTTCCAACTGGGATTGTGCACCAGCGTACTCAGATAAGCGCAAGTAAGGTCCTTTCCAGTTGGGATTGTGCACCAACGTACTCAGATAATGAGGCCCTTTTCCACTCATAACAACAAATGTCTTGAGTGCAAAGGGGGGCGTATGATCATACTATATCGAAGTAATCCATGTGCAAGTAATTTTGAGCAAGTAACAAGTAAACACACAAGTCCATGTAGTGAATTGTAGTTTGTAAATAATGAATAAACGAAATCGTAATTTGGATAGGATATATATGCTACCCCCAAAAGTAATTTGGATATTCGTGTATCACCACGACTTGACAAACATTCAGTTAAAACACATTGTAAAACAATGAGGGTCGGAGTCACACGTCGCATGAACTACCATGAATTGTGTGACATCCTTAGGAGTGTAACTATATTCCTTTCATAATAGGGCATGGTCACGTTGAAAGCTTAAAGTTGTAATTTCTATGGTGTTTAGTGTGGTATGCTTTAGCTTAATAGGTTTCATTCCCTTTCTGAACTCTCTAGGTAACCAAATAGGTCCCGCGTCTGATTGGGATATATGCGCATTGCTTATGCATAAGTTTCAATAACCTTGGTGTCAAGAGTTTAGAAAACAAGCACGTCCCACTTCCAATTACTATATACCCACCACGTAGAACCATCTTTAAGAAGAAGAAATATAGAAAACCGAAAAATCGAGTGTTAAAAATGTTTGAAAACTTTTGTTTTAGGCGTAAGCCATGCACTTGTGTATCTTCTTGTGTATATGAGGCGTAAATGATTCGATAATAAAACAATATGAAAATGCATTAAACAATCAATTAAGGCTCACATAATTTCTAATCATGCAACCCTAAACAAATAAACAAATAAGCAACAAAACAACTAGAACACTACGTCTAATGTCCCATCTTATAAAAATTTGGCTCTGATACCAATCTGGTTTAAGCGGAAACGCCTGAGTGTTACATACAGATTGCTCAAAACACTATTAAATGACAATAATATCATTAATTTATTTAAGCTTCTAATACACAAGTTTGTAAATCAAAGAACTGCAACTTATAAGGATAATAAAACAACTTGTTCAATTATTGATATAACCTAAGTTCTAGTGTCTTCTCCGAGTATCATCCTCTAATGATGGTCCTATGGCATATATACAAAATAAAGGTCAACTTAATGAATAGTTAGTGAATTCACACAAGTTTTGATATATATAATATAAAAACCATACAATTCCATGAGACATGTGTAATAATCGCGCAAGTAGGGTTCTTTCCAGTTGGTGACAACCAACGTACTTGGATCGGGGGTCTCATTTCCACTCAAAACAAAATGGTACTAACTTCAAAGTGGAGAACATGATCATACTTATTGAGGATACCACGTGCAGATAAGTTTTGAGCAAGTAATCAAGTAACACACAAGTACATGATGCGAATTGTAGTTTGAAACTATGAATAACTAAGCAATTGATTTGAGAGGATATATATGTTACCCCCAAAATGTGTAAAACCGTTAAAAAGGTGGTGTGAGAAACTCACCTTTGCAATTGAAGGTAAACCATGAAAAAAAACCGAAGGCGCATTTAGAGGAATCGACGCGATCGAACCTCACGAACTCTAATTAAAAACGCAAAAATTAAAGACTACTAACTGGATTATAAAAGTTAAATGATTTAATTTTAGGAATTATGCATTATTTTAATATATATATATATATTATGTAACACCCCAATTTTTCCGTTCGGTTAATAATAATAATAATAATAAAATATGATAGGATAAGTAGTCTTTTAGATGGAATTAGTTATGGACCAAAAGGGAAATTTGGGCCTTAGGTCAATGGGCTTAAGGGAGTATAAATACCCCTTAAACCCTAAATCTTTCCATTTTTATCCATCTTATCCATCTTATTCTCCCTACACCTCCATAACACACACAAACCCTTTCCTTTTACGGCCGCGAGCTAGAGGAAGGCATTCAAGACCGAAATCAAGCCAAACATAGATAACATCTTCATATACAAGATAGATACAAGATCATAGTTCATAAACAAGCTAACTCGAAGCCTAAATACGCTTAAAGGTATGTTCTTTACGTTAAAGGTTACATTTTTGTGAACGGCTTGCTATGAAACTTGACCCTAGAGTAGATTGGGTCTAGATACTTCATAAAAATGCAAACTTGATGATTAAAATGAACTCCATAGACCTATGGTTATGTACGGCTCATATATGAGCCCTAGATCTAGCCTAGAACGTTTTAAACCAATAAAGGTCCAACCTTTATGCCTAAAACGGGATAGATCTTGAAGCCACGATTGTAATGGGTGTAGTCGGGTATGAATTATGATGATAAAGGGTTAAAGGTCCATGAGGTGAACCATAAAACGAGTAAACTGGGCAAGCTGAAACCAAAAATAGAATAATTGGCTGAGCTGGGTGTTCTCGGCCAGATTCGGGAATCCTTTGTCAACCATGTGGTTCTCGGTCAACCTGAGATTTCAACCAAAACGGGTTCTCGGCCACCAAGAGTTCTCGGTCCTAGTTCTCGGTGACCATGTGTTCTCGGTCAAGAACCTGTGTTTTCGGTTAACACGAGATCTCGGTCAAACTATTAGGGTTCTCGGTCAACATTGTGTTCTCGGCCACGAGTTCTCTGCCAAGGAGTTCTTGGCCAGTTCACTGATTGGGTTCTGGGCTGAATCTAGTTGGGCCATAATGGACAGTTGGTCCTGAACCAACTAAGTCCACATGAAGTTAAGCCCATAACTAATATAAAGCAAACTAGCCCATTAACTTATGCCTTGCAAATAAGCCCAACTTAGAAAATAACTTAAAATGTTAATGGAAAATGTGATAAGACAGTTAATGAAAATAACTTAAAATGTGTCAGGGGCTCTGCCCCTTGGACCCCGCTAGGGGCTGCCGCCCCTAGAACCCCGCTACCAGGGGCGCTGCCCCCAGACCCCCGTTCGTTGAGGGTTATAATTAGACTAGAAGCGCAAGATGAGTAGTGATAGTTAATTAATGCATGTGCATATTATACAGTTAGCCGTGCACAGCTCAAGAAAGGGATTACCATAAATGGTGAACGTAACCGACTTTAAGTGAGTTTCTAGCCCCACTCCTTGTTATGTTTTTCGGGGTTGTTTGCATACTCGATGTGATTAGTTAATACACTTACCTTAAGTGGTAAGTGTATGCTATATATATGATATGTGATAGATATGAATGATTGTATGTCGGTACGCGAACGATCTTCGGATATTGCGCGTACTGTCAGGTTAATAATAAAGATATGAATATTGTATGTAATGTAAGGATGATTGCTTGTCGATACGTGAACGATCTTCGGATATTGCACGTATTGCCAAGAATAGTGATGATCGTCTCCTTATATGGATATTAAATGATAACTTATATATAGAGTTCCCTCTACGGATAATATATAGAGTGTTCCTTAGATGGAAAGCATAGTGTTCCTTTAATGGAAAGCCCAGTGTTCCATTGATGGAAAGCATAGTGTTCCTTTAATGGAAAGCATAGTGTTCCTTTTATGGAAGTATATAGGATGCTCCTTCTATGGAGAATATATATATATACAGAGTGTCCTTCTATGGAGAATATATATATAGTAGGGGTAATAGTAATAGTTATCTAATAGGTGTTATGTGACGTTCCTCTTATGGATATTTATACAAGGTTAAGATATGTATGTATGTACGATACGTGTACGTATTGCATGATGTATGATTAACTAGAACTCACTCAGCGTAGCTGACTTTTAGTATGCACGCAGGTAAATATGTTTAATGAGCTAGCATGAGGTGGGCACATGACATGGACTGAATGGCTGGCATCTGAAGATGGAAGAGAAATGATGATTTAAATAGATGTTGAATATTATGTTTTAATGAGAAGATCAAATGTTTTGTATCGAATGATTAAAGTTAACATTTCCGCGAAAGTTTTAATAAACTCTGATTTGTAGAACTGTGTTTATGAGTAAATCCGACGCTAAAGTGGGGCTACCGGGATCGGGGCCTTACATATTATGAGCGCTTTATAATATAATATTATTTGTATGCTTTAACGGGTATTTAACGATTTATTATCTATTGAATATTTTTTAATTACCTATATATCACTAAAATGAGAAAGAACACGGATTTTTATCAGTTTAATTTTATTTCGAATACAATTATTTTAGCGTGTTAAGGTATTAACGAAATAAAACAATATTAACGGGTTTGGTGACATGAAAACAAAACATTAGTTTTTATATGAAAAATGATAAAAAAAAAATCATTTATAATTGATTTCAGTTAATTTAAAATAGTTTTATTTAATTTATAATAATCTTTAACAATTTAATTTGATTAATATAATAAAATAAAAATGATGAAAAAAATAAAAAACAAATACATGGTATGGCCCGAGTTTGAACCTGGATCCTTCTGCCCATATAGATGTGAATAAACAATCTGGACTAGTTTGTTAGTTGATATTAGGATAGAAACAAAAATACTTAACCACTAACCCAAGTTCATATTCAACCACAAACCTACAATCCGTTAATTAGGGATGAGATCGGGATCGTACTTGTACATGTGCCCGAAATTACTCGTACCTAAAATCATTAACCTTGGCACCCATACCCGTACCCGAATTTTATGGTACGGGTACATGTACTTTGGGTACAGTAATCGCTTTGGCACCCCTTTGTTCTTTTGTTTTTTAATCTCCACTAAACTATGTATCGATAATGGTATGGTACCGATAATCAATTATCTGTAATACCCAACCCGTAATACCACAACCAAAACCTAAAACCTCAACCAAAACATAATACCAAAATTAAAAATGAAACAAATCAACCATAATATAAAATTCATTCAAAATCAAGTAATGAATACTAAAACATACAAAGTATGAAAAAAGTTTATTTTATCAAAATGTTTAAAACAAAATTATCTTATACAAAGAAAGTCAACATTCATTTAATGTTCGCTGGTCATCTTTCCATTTTCCCTTTTCCTTTTCTTTGTTTATTGTTTCTTCAATTTCTAAAAAAAAACAAGAGAGAAAATTAATACATGTTATTTAATGATATACACAATTAGACATACATGAAATAAAAATATACGAATACACAATATATGAATATATCCATATAGATTGAGAAGGACTTATTTAACTAATATATATTAGGTTTTGAAAGTCCCACTTGAAAGTTAAGTCATAAGTGTTAGAAACCTAATAAAAGCCCCTACATATTACAAACGGGTTCCAGTACCTGTAATACCCATACTTGTACTCGTGCCTGTAATTAGTAAATTTGGGTGCCCATACCCAATATACATGTATAGGTATAGGTACAGGTATAGGTACGTGTACTGAACATGTACGGGTATGAGTATTCAGGAAAAAAATATCATCCCGACCGTTAATTGGTTCCAGATTCGATCAAATTAGGTTAAGGGTCTTAGTGTACAGCTAAAAACTATGCATAAATATATATCAGTTACCTGGTACATTAAATAATGAGGGTGAACGACGGTGGCCGGAGAACAAACTTTGACGAGCTATTTCGGATGTTTAGAGAGTGTTTTAGACTAATTTGTTGATTGGGACAAGTTTAGATGTTGACTAGGGTCCTATTTATAGGTTCAATTGGAACGTACGATGTTAAATTCTTTTTATTAGATTTTAAAAACTTTTTCGGCCCGTTACACGGTTAATTCACATATAATTATATGCTATTACGGGTTATTGACGATGATTAGAGCTTTGATTTATAGTCTAAGATCGTTAAGTTTTAATTGAGATGAAACGCGAGCTTAAGGGGGTTTTAAGGTCGCCAGATTTGGTCGCGGTCGCCGGCGGTGGCTTTTGCCAGAAAATTGTGGGTGACGGATAGGGACTGGGTTTTAATATTTTAATATTATATTTTAAATAAATTTACACAAATGGCTCTTCAAGTTTCAGTTTACTTTACAACAGAATTTAAAATATAGTTACATTTGAGACCTTGAACTTTGAAATGTTGTATAAATATAATAAAAGTTAATATACTTGGATAATTTTTAAATTATACCCGTTAATTTGAAAGTTTATTAAATTTAATAAAACTATAAACCTCGGAGCTCAACACATATAGAAAATGAATGATTGATAAACTTAAATCATCGGGAATATTATATTATTGATAACAATGAGTATGAAAAACATTGAAATGACAAAACGGTTTGGCTTAACGAATACAAGTACAAATACAAATACAAATATGACAAATGTCACATGTGGTGACTCAAACCATTTACGCAACGCATTCCCAAAACTAGCTCGCTTATCAAATTCAAACCTTCCCAAACCAAACCAACTAATTATAAGATTATCAAGCCCAAACCTCCCAAACTCAAGAACAAGTCGATCAAGCCTTAGCCAACCAAGCTCATCAACTCATGTTGAGCACCTATGCATATTCAACATCACCCATCCATCCCACGAACCGTTGCTCAACCATTCACCCAACCATATGCCATACTTTATGCCCAAGCATACTTAACTGTGTAAGCCTACTACCATTGTGTTGACTCAAACCATTTACGCAACGCATGACCAAAACTCGTTTATCAAATTCAAACCTACCCAACCCAACCCAAACCAAACCAAACCAAACCAACCAATTACAAGTTTATCAAGCCCAAACCTCCCAAACTCAAGAACAAGTCGATCAAGTCTTAGCCAACCAAGCTCAGCCAACACAAGCTCATCCCATCCAAGGTATTCAAACCCAACCAAACCAAACCAATCAAACTAAAGAAACTAAATCCATTTATGGTGCGAAGGACGTTTGTAATACATAAACGCTAATGTGTTTTGGCTAAGAAGTCATGACACCACTCCACACTAGCCCGTGTCCCAGACCCACCAACCTTCGAGAAGACAAGTGCCACCAGCAAAATTTCCTTCATTTACTATTTTTTCATTTTTGTTCTTTTCTTTATGTTTGGATGATGGCTCCTGGTACTCCAAATTTTCTATGTTATTTATGAATTTATGTTTGTATTTGATTAATCTAATTTACTCTCTAAACGAAGAACGATTCTCATTTACATGTATTATCTATAGAATTTGGTTTGCTTAATTTTTGTAACTATTCACTCAACAGCCTACGACCGGAACGACGAACGTAATCGTTTGGGGATTGGGAGTATGATCGTGGATATGAACATAGTTATCTAATAGAAACCATAACCATACATTTGGCTGCCTTTGACCGGTTAATTTAATTTTCGAAAATTAAATTAAATTTAAGAAAAAAGTAACTTCTAAAAAGATTTTATATCATCAAAAGTAAAAGGGAACGATTGGGCCGTGCTTCGTGTGCCTACCTTCTCCTTCAATATTTTTAATTATATACGGCTTAATTTAAATATGTAAATCTGCCACTGCCCATAGATTTTGGACACAGATTCTCATTCTCCAATTTTCTTAGTTTAAAACTAGGTTTGATACAAATTTAAAAGTGTTATCTTTGGAGTACACGTTAAGGATATGCTTATAAATCTGTTTAAACGGAACAAAGTGATCAAATCACCTCAACTCATTTGTGACATTTTTTTAACGACAACAAAAATCTCGCCTGTAAACAGTAAACTTACCGTATTCGGAGCTATGTTAAAGATCGACTCCTTGACTGTCGTAAGACCATACCCCCCGAAGCGCAGGTTCCGGTTGGAGTCCGTAAACCCTTGCCATATGTCGGGTTCGAACCCAAGAATAATTGGTTTTATTGTATCCATGGGTATTTTAGTCATGTTGTTAGAATTTAACATAAAAGTTAACATAAGTTAATGTTAATACCCAAACTCGTTACAAAAGTGAAAGCTTAAAATACAAACTTGTTACTTAAAAACCTTAGTACACAAAGATGTTACTTTACTCAAACCTCAGACATTATATATTAATTGTGTCATTTATTTATGTGTCAAGCAGCATATAGAACTACAATCTTTTGATTAATGGATCATACACATGACATGTCATCCAAATAACATATTTAACAGGGTAAGTTAAATAACTTTGGTGATGTTAGGTTGCCATTGGTCCAAGTAGCGAACAA
This sequence comes from Bidens hawaiensis, assembly GCF_021521415.1. Taxonomy (NCBI): domain Eukaryota; kingdom Viridiplantae; phylum Streptophyta; class Magnoliopsida; order Asterales; family Asteraceae; genus Bidens; species Bidens hawaiensis. Next base: position 146,367 of record NW_027505093.1, on the reverse strand, counting down.
ACAGCGGGCTATGTCACCTAAACCAATCAAATTTGCGTCGATTCACCTCTGTAATGCTCGGGCATTAACTTACCATTGCAATGTCCGGAAGTGGTAACGCTCGGGTTTTACTAACACCCAAGTTTTACCAATCCTTTTATTTTAGTTCCAGCATTGTAACGAAAGTAGCCGAAACCGGCCAAATTCGTGTCGACTCACAGCCGCAACGCTCGAGTTTTACCAACACTCGCTTTATCGACTCACCACCAGAAAGCCTGAGACCGACATCGCTTGAGTTTTACCAACACCCAGGTATTAATAACCGAATAAACATCGTTTTAACTATCTTATTATTTGATATGTTAATTTGACGAAACTATTTTAGGGTTTTTTTAGCTTTTGGGATTATCAAAAACTGTTTATACTTATTGAATATAATTTATATGACCGAATTCGTGTCTAGTCGCCATCGTAAAACTTCGTTTTACCCGCCAGGGTCTCGGCATTTACAGACGTTCGACTTTTCCTGACCGAATAATCATTGTTTTAAACTAGCTTTTTAAATTCGGACGGTGGCCGGTAAAATCCAAGTGTTATCAGTCCTAAGTGTTGAAGTGGTAAGTCGATGCGAATCCGGTCGGTTTCGGTTGTGTGTGTTGTTGTACCGTAACTAAAAAAACGTTATAAAAATTGAGGTGTACCAATGAGGTGGCGTCGGTCGATAGAACTTGAGTGTTGGTTAAACCCGAGCGTTGAGTCGGCGAGTCTATGCAAATTCGGTCGGTTTCTTTCGGGGTCGTTTCGAAACTGGAACTAAAGAAAAAGAATCGACATTCGGCCGGCATTCGTTACATTCGTTACGCTATTGGAACAAAAGCAAAGCACGACAAGTCTACGTGGATTAGGTCGGTTTCAGTCAAGGTCACTACGTTATTCAAACTAAAATATAACCAATAAAAACAAAAAAAAGAAATAATTAGAAATATATTATCAAACTTAAATTAAAAAAATAATATATATATATATATATATATATATATATATATATATATATATATAACACTTGGCACAAGAGGGCATTGCCATGTTGAGCAATCATGTTTCATCGTCACCAAACTTCTCTTTTATATATAGTAATAATAGTAATAATAATATGTTAATATTTTTATAATACATTATAATATAAAACAAACATAAATGATTATATATAAATTTAGGGTTGAGTTATTCTACAAATGGTAAAGAAAAATTAGAAGGAAGAGAAGCTATTACTAATATTTTTATTCTCAAATTAATTACGACCACTCAAATATAAGATTAATGAACTAGATTGTTGATCACACTTCTCATTTTATGTTTACTTTGTATTTTAACCTAACTATATAAATTTATACTTTTTAAATAAATTACATAATTTGTCCCTCACTCAATTAAGTTACATGATTAGTCCTTCAAATTTGAAAAGTATGAAATGCCCTTAATCTTAAAAAAAGTTAACGTTAATACCAAACTCGTTACAAAAATAAAACTTAAAACCCAAACTTGCTACTTTAAAACCTTAGTACAAGAATATGTTACAATAGAAACTCGATAAATTAATACTCGATTATTTAATAAACTCTCTAAGATAATATTTTTTGCCGGTCCCGACTCGGGGATAGGGTGCTAAATTAATAATTCGCTAAAATTATAAGATAATACATTTTTTATAATTTCATTAGACCCCATATAAAATATAAATTAATAATTCCTTATATATAGCATATTACATGAATGATTTATGAAGGTTTCTTGAAAAATGACTCAATTGTCTTTTGTTTTTTGTTGAAATCAATTTCCCCTTAAATCTCGTCTCTAATTTTCCTTAGCATGGTAAGAACTTCTGGTGTTGTTTTTTCATAGCTCAACAAGAAATTGTTTAATGTGACACTTATGCTTGTTTTTTTCACACCTTTAAGATGGGAAGCCATGTTGTGTGTATGATTTGTTTGTGTTAACCTATTTTGATCTTGTATTTATATTGAAAATATTTTTAATGTTCATAAAGTGATACATTGAACACAAAAAGCATAATAAGGTGGGAGATTGAAAGTTTCGTTTGATATATATGCATTGTATACAATAATTAAGTGAAAGCTTGAAAGGTGTTTGTAAACTAAGTATTCTACTATAAATTAATAAAATATTAATTAATATATAAATTAATAATTATTAATTTATTGATTAATTAATAACTCTTTTAATTAATAAATTTTGGTGGTCCCAAGTGTAATATTTTATAGAGTTTCTACTGTACTTTACTCAAATCTCAGACACCATCTTTGCAATTGTGTATAATAATAAACACAATTACATTGTTGGTCCTGACGTTTACCTAAATTATCAAGATTGTGAACTAAGGTTTAAAAGTCACATATTTAGGTACTAAGGTTTTAATTTTGTAATAGTGCTAGGTACTGACTTTAACTTCCGTTAAATATTTACATAAAGTGCAAAAACTCTTACGCCACTATTATTGTCATTACACATTTTCACTAAAATGTTATGACATATTTGTGTTTTGGAATATTTTGGAATTTCACGTTTTGATTAGTATGACAAGAAGTGATTTAACCGTGAGTTGAGCGACAAATTCGGTCAGTAAAAGTTAGGCGTTGCGAGTCAAACAGGAATTCTGTTTGTATCGACTATGTTTGTTTCAGTACCGAGACTAAACCAAAAAAATAAATTAATCAAATTAACATATATAAAATAAAAAACAAAAATAAATTAGCGGCATTAGTATAGTGCATTACTCATAAAATTGCCATATTTAAGACAATATTTATTCGGTCAGTAAAACCGAGCTTCGTGTTGCGGTAGTGAGTTGACGCGTATTCGGTGGGTACTCCTTTACGAAGTACTTCTTACTTCGTAAAGGTACCTTAATAAACCCAAAATATAGATTTGTTGAATTGACATATAAAAAGATTAACATACAAACAATATTAAATTATTTATAACGATGTTTATTCAATCGGTAAAAATCACTTTGGTAAAAACCCGAGCGTTGAAGCCTAGGCATTGGTAAACCTGAGCGTTACGACGACGAGATGACACAAATTCTATTAACGTTTTTGACAAAAGTTAAAGTTAGCACCTAACATTGTTACAAAATCGAAACGTAGTACCCATGCTTGAAATGTTTAAACCTTACGTACCCAATCTTATTACTGTAGGGAAACGTCATTAAAGTTAGTATATAACATTATTACAAAATTGAAACTTTAGTACCCATAATGGTAGCTTTTAAACCTTAGTACCCAATCCTATTATTGCATGAAAACGTCAATGACTCACTGCGTAATTGTGTCTAGAATTTAAGTTTAATATATCTTGTGTAAGCGTATAATAAGACAGTATCTAGATATTAAATGGACTGATTAAAAATTCAAATGAAACTAGCTAGAAAATAATAAGAAAATAATCTCATATAATTACGTAATTGCGTTAGAACGTGAGATTTTTGCCCAAACACGTTTTTTCGGCAACCTACAACTAAAGGTGTTAGAATTTCATAAGTTGTGGATCATTGGGAACAAATATGATAAATGAATCGTTATCAGTCAATTATTGAGTTAGGATCGACAACAACCAAAAAAAAATAGTTAGATTTAATAATCAATACATCTTTTATTAATAAAATCTATAGTTTGATTGCTAAGTTTAATATGATGAGCCATTTCAAACACACTTTCAAATTCCAATCATTTGTATCATATCATTTCATTGCACACTTGATCATGTGGTTCATCCATTACCAAATAAGTGGCCACTAAACATAAATCACCACCAATCAAGTGACTTAAATTATAGAAAAGACTATTGAAAAGCAGCATAAGATTACATAAACCCTAAGAAGAAAATGGATCACAAATGACTAACACTACATCTAATTAGTAAAACTTGTTGAAAGTATGTTTAAATCACTTATTGCCCACTAAATTGAAATTTAGACTGTGTGTAACTTTGGGAAGGGGCACTATTCTGGTACCCCTCTTAAGGTATCTGTTCACTAATGAGAGAAGCACCCAGACCTACTTAGGTTATATAAATCGGGTAGTGCAAAAGCATATTAGTGCCCGATCAAAGAAGAGGAGAGACTATGTGTAAGTGAGCCATCAATATTTATCTACACAACCATCCATCATTTCTATAATTTTTTTAAAGAAAACACAAGAAAATTGTTTTAGGATAGTTGAGAAAAAGTTTTGCCTGTGATGAAGATGTTTTATGGTAGTTAAGAGTCTAAATGAGAAGCAATGCATAATTGGTAGAACTTATGGTAACGAGGGAGCACCCCAACTCTCCTAATAATGTTAGTTAAACATTTCGTTTGTTTTTCTCATGAATTTTTTTTTTGAACGACCAACTAAGTAACGCCGGGTACTCCGTACGTGGTTCCCATTGGCTAAAGGTAGCCCAAGCCGGCCACTAGTCCGGACGGACGGGGCCCCTAGCGGTCCACCTATTGAGGGATTCACCGGATAAAACCCGACCCTCGCCAGCCCAATGGCACGACAGCGAGGAGCCAGTAAAACCGGGTGAGATCAGGACTCGAACCCTGGCAAGCCAGGGTCATCCCTCATATCTCCCATATAAATTGGTGATTATGAGGTTTGAACCCACTACCTCTCACCTGTAAAGTGAGTGATCTACCATTGAGGCACAACCAATTTATTTCTCATATGAAATTGATCCTAGTAAAACGTCCTCAAGTCTTAATACTATGATTTTTTATAGACCTATAGGTCATTCTAAGTAATATTTTTAATTCTGGCATGAACAAGATTTTGAAAAAAAAATAATAATATTATTCCTTAAATAGTATGTAAAAGGAATTTAAAATTTGTGAGGTTGATGTTAAAATGATAGTAATAAAAAGTAAAAACATAGAATTAGTAAGTATCCGTAATAATAATAATAATAATAATAATAATAGTAGTAGTAGTAGATAATAAGAGTGAATTTAACTGTTAAAAAATAAGAGTGAATTTAGTAGCGATGATGATCTTAATAATAATAATAATAATAGGAGTAATAAATTAGTTAATTAACTATAAATAGTTGCTTTAAACTTCGCGTGCGACCGGGACATATGAGAACTCAGTCAGTATCAGTTCAGTTTGTTACGAAAATATTAATATACTTGTAAGCTGGTTGTCTGTGTAAATTAATTGAACTTGAGGGTTACCATATTAAAAAGTTGTGGTGTTGTTTGTTTAATTAATGGAACTAGAAGGTTACCGTATTAACGAGTTGTGGGGTTAATTGTTGCAATTAAATTAAAGTTATGGGGTAGCATTGGTAAATAGGTCGGTGGGTTTAATTATGTAATCAAACAAAAATTGTGTGGTTCCTTATGTTAAAAGGTGTATGGGGTTATTTATGTAACTAATGGAACTTCATGGTTGACATATAAAAATAATTTCAAGATTAATTATATAGTTACAAATAAAATAAACTTGCGTGGTATAATATGTAACTAATTTTGCACGGATTTGAAAACTATCATTTTAGTATATAATATTAATAATAATAATAATAATAATTGCTTTGGATAAAAATCAGCTAAGTATAACGTATTCAAATCTGTCAATGTGAGGTCTAGTGCTATGATAACAATGACAATTATATTAACAAAAATGGAGTGAACACAATGATTTGTTGCGAGGAAAAACCTTTTGACCTTGTTCAGATCAAAAGAAAAAAACCCCGGGTGATGACAACTCGTCGATCACCGGTTTATTAATATCGAAAAAGGCTTACAAAAGTTGTGGAGATTTGATCGATGTTACAGTAGTAGCTAACGTGTATAGAGAGAATAGTGAGTTCTGCTCTGAGTGTGTGTGAATACAAGTGTCATATCTAATCGATCTTATCTTGATATACATAAAATAAATACAACAATAAGTCCTATCTATTCGCCACTATCCCACTAGTCTTCCAATGTCCATTGACCACGTGCTGGTAGCTTCCAAGTTGCGAGATTTAAGGAGGACCAAGTCGCATAGCCATTACTTATGTTGAACATTAACCTACACACATGAAACAATTGTTAATAATTTTAACCTCTGAGGATCCTTGATCTTCGACATGATTTTGGAGCTCTTTGGGAGGATAACTGATCCAGACATATCTTCAAGGATAATATATCCTCAGCGGAGAAAATATCAGTCCTAACAATTGCCCCCAAAATGGCGGGTGATAGTGGAACACAGCTGTCATTTTGAATTTCAAACTTCTGCGAAAACTGGATTATGGGACGGTTTGCCAGACATATTTACCATTTGGCCCCTGAGATAATCATAACCGCCTATATATGCCGCCCTATATCTCTCTTATAATTATATATCCAAGCGACGCATCCGGTATCCATCTCTTCATTCTCTTGTTTTCTTTGTCTTTGGAATAATGTCTACTATTTCATCTGCTTCTTCCCCTTCACACCATTCCAACCAAGCGTCCGACGAGTCGGTATTGTCTGAGATGCGACCACAGAACCTTATAGCAAACCCTTCTATCGAAATCTGCAAGCTAACAGACCCCGAAGTTGACGAACTTCGAGCATTGTTTCCGTCGGGAGCAGAGTTTCGTCCATACGATGCCGGAATCCGATGCGACGTTCACTCTCAGATCTGGGTTTGCATGCCGGCTTGTCCCTTCTTGATCGGTTATCACTATCCATTCCCTGCCTTTACCCAAAGCTTTTTTTATTCCATGGGCATATCCTATATTCAGGCTATGCCTATGGTGTGGAGAGTTCTCAGCACTATAGAAAGAATCATCGAGGAACAAAAGATCGACCTCGGTCTTCCAGAGCTTTCACATCTATACACCCTTACTACCCACGGTCCTGCCCGATTCATCTTGAAATCCAAGCCTCGACAACCCCACCCGATCTTGAAAGTCACTTAAATGATTCCTTCTAGAGGAATCAATTTTTCTTTGTAAAACGTGACTCCATACTTGGAGGAATTGACCTTCCTTCAAAGTGGATTAGAAAGAGTAGGATCCTGGATCCTTAAGAAATAGTAGGATCCTTAATGCTTTAATTTTAACTTTAAATCTTCTTTTTGTTTGCAGTGGACAACTTTGCTTCTTTGGGTAAGTTACCTGGTACAGAAGAGAAAACAAAACGGTTCCTTGCACTGGATACCGAGGTTAGAACCTTTCAAGCCCATTTCATTGAAGCATTCTCCTCGAGTTCCAGTATGTCAATTAAGTCTATTATTGTAATTTTAAAGTAAATAAAATTAATTAGAATACTTATCTGTTAACTTATCTTTTCGTAGGCGCCAAGAAATCCCAGAAATCAGCTAGCAAGTTTTCCTTAGAACACATTGATTGTATGGTCACCTCCCCGGACATCAAGAAAGAAGCTCTGAAGGCAGCAACCAGTTCCGAGCCTAAGACTGCAACGACCAGAGCTATGTCCGCTGCTTCTAAAAGAAAGAGGTCCTCCGATCCCGAAACCCATTATGACACAGTCCTCTCGGTAAGTATCCTGTATCCTGATATTTTGAATTTTAGGATCCAATATTCTTCTGACCCTGATTACACGGTTGTATACAGGCTTTGAATGCTTTCAAGGAGCATTATGAAAAGGTAATCAGCCAGATGAGTGAGAAGTTGCCAGGGCTAGGGAAAGTCGTGGTTGCCAAGGACAAAGCCATGATTCAACTTTCCAAGGAGAAAAAACAGTTGGAGGATCATCTATCCTTAGCGGAAACCCAGAACCAAGAGGCAGTGAAGCAGGCTACAGACGAGGCTAAAATGTGGGCCGCTAGGTCAGTGTTCCAAACGCGGATCAAGATGGAGAAGGAGGCCGGTGACCCTGCTTTCGATAAGACGACCTGGGACGTGAAAAAGTGGAAGACTGCCATGGAGGCTCTTGGTGGCGGAGATGATGAGGAGATGGCTGAGGAAAATGAGGCTGGGACTAGTGGTGTCAAGGATGTGGCTGAAGCCGGTGAAGGAAAAGGCGCTGCAAAGGGTGAAGATGCAGCATAAGTGGGCGATGAAGGATATAAAAGACAAGGCCCGAGCCCACTTTTTTATTTGTGTTGATGTTTTTTAAGGATAACTGAGGAAAATGAGGCTGGGACTAGTGGTGTCAAGGATGTGGCTGAAGCCGGTGAAGGAAAAGGCGCTGCAAAGGGTGAAGATGCAGCATAAGTGGGCGATGAAGGATATAAAAGACAAGGCCCGAGCCCACTTTTTTATTTGTGTTGATGTTTTTTAAGGATAATTTGGTTTGTAATAAACAATAGTAAGTAGGGTTTAAGGATCACTGATTCTCAAGACAATTCTCAGGGGTACTGAAGGTGGATGGATCCTCTGTTTGTGGGGATGAAACCTTTAGTTGACTTTCATTTTCCTGCATCTTAAGAACAATTAGTAGTCTTTACTTAACCCGGGTGGATGGTCCATCTTTTGAATGGTGAAATCCGGGTTAAGGATTTTGGATAAGTCCGAGTGACTTATATTAATGATAATCTAAATCTTTTGACTACTTATTTGTTATCTGTTTTAAGCTTTTTTGATATAGTCTTAGTCTTATTGAGAATTTGAAAAAATAATTCTAAGTAAAATTTTAAGATATAATATCCTTAAGAAAAGGCGATTATAGAAATTTTTGGATATAACATCCTTAGAAAAATAATTAAAAAATTTTAGGATATAATATCGTTAAGAAATTTTTCAAAGATGTTAAATCTTAAAAAAATTATTATAAGGATCCTAGATAAACCATTTAAATTTAAAAGTAGAGATCATACCACAAGGTCTAAGTAGACCTAAGTTATCATAAATATAGAACCTTCGGCGATCCTTGGAGAAGTAATTTAATGATTTTGAATCCATACGACTTTGCTTCCACGATGAACTTAGGAAACCTATTGCAAATAACTTATAATGTTAATTGGGATCAAACCCATTAAGCTGGGGACAAGCCCAAATAAAATACTGGGGACAAGCCCGTGTACTGGGGACAAGCCCGTGAAACTGGGGACAAGCCCAAAACTGGGGACAAGCCCAAATATGGATGTTAACTGGGGACTCGCCCAAACCGGGATTTAGCCCAAACGTGAAAACGTTATAAAGCGGTGGTATGGTATGCCTACCATAAATCGCAGGATCCTCCATATAGCCGAAAGCAATGAAATTGTCAGCCACTAAGCGTGTACTGGTCCCGCTGCACCGGACTATACGTTGGATAGCGTGCGCTCCAGGCGAGAGTGTAGAAACTCTAATTTATAAGAAATGTGAAAAGCTTTAAACCTTAGGGGATATGACCATCGGGGGTCATACCCAATGGTGGGCTAGGCCAAGGGAAATAGCTTAGTACCTTAAATGCAAAGGAGATGTGGCCAACCTCTTGACTAATACACATCTTATTAATATCCTGCATTGATACTTAAAACTTGGAAGAGACAAAAATGTTAAGAATACGTTATTCTTAAATACGTAATAAGAAATTCATAAGGATAAATGATCAGATAAATATTACCAATTTTAGGGATCCTTGATCCTTTAAGGATATTTAATCCTCAGAGGATACTTGATCCTGATCAGAAAAAGTATTTCTTGATGTGGATAGCATTCCATGCTCTTGGTAACCTGTTGCCTTCCATAGTGAGCAAATGATATGCCCCCTTTCCTGCCTCCGACTCGATCAGATAAGGACCTTCCCATTTGGGTGCTAACTTCCCATCAGCCAGATTGGTGGTGTTTTGAAAGGCTTTCCTCAAAACTAAATCTCCCTCTTGAAATCTTATAATCCTGATGTTCTTGTTGTATGCCCCCTCTACCCTTTGTTGATAAGCTGCCATTCTGATCTTTGCCAAGTCTCTGAGTTCTTCAATAGTATCCAAGTCTTCAAGCAGGATTTCTACATTGGCTTCAGGATCACGGATTGTTGTCCCAGCTGTGGAACCACCATTTCTGTAGGAATAACTGCTTCTGATCCAAACACCAGTGAGAAGGGTGTCTGGCCCGTTGCATTCTTGGGTGTTGTCCTGTCGGCCCAAAGAACATATGGCAGTTCTTTAGCTCATTTACCCTTCTTGTTTCCTAACTTCTTCTTTAAATTGTTGATGATGATTTTGTTGCTAGACTCCGCTTGACCAGTAGCTTGAGGATGCACTGGAGTTGAGGTAATCATCCTTATGCCCCAGCTGTCACAAAAGTTAGTTGTTCTTTTCCCAATGAATTGGGAACCATTATCACAAATAATTTCAGTAGGAATACCAAATCTAGTTATAATATTCCTTTTAATAAAATATATAACTTCACTTTCTCGGACTTGTATGAATGCTTCTACCTCAATCCATTTATAAAAGTAGTCCGTCCTGGCAATCATAAGACCTTTCCACCTGGTGCCTTTGGTAGCTTACCAACAATGTCCATTCCCCACTTCATGAAAGGCCATGAAGAGGATATAGGATACATTGGTTTTGCTGGCTGGTGAAGGATATTTGCATTCCTTTGGCAAGCATCACACTTTTTCGAAGATTCCATTGCATCCTTCTTCATCGTTGGCCAGAAGTACCCAGTCCTAATTATCCTGGAGAATAATGCTCTTCCACCTGTGTGGTTGCCGCAATCTCCTTCGTGAAAGTCTTTAAGCACTTCTTGGATTTCAGGATCCTCTATGCACCTTAAGTATGGACCCGCAAGAGATTTTCTGTATAGCATATCATCTAATAAAATATATTGTAATACCTTGAGTTTGAAGGATTTCAGATTCTCCGTAGCTGGGATCTCTCCAGTTTGAATGTACTTCTTGATTGGGAGGATCCAGGATCCTTGGCTATCTGAGGATAATGGATCCCAAAGTACAATCTGTTTGTCACTTGTTATCTCCCCAAATTCTTGCTCTCCTATTGCTGGCGAGAGTATGTGGACAATTGGGATCTTCGTATATTCTGGAATTTTCAAGGATGAGGCTAAATTTGCTAAGGAGTCTGCCTTAGCATTTTCCTCTCTTGGTACCTGTACTATACTAAATATTTCGAAGGATTTTTCCAATTCCTTCACAATTTCTAAATACTTGATCATATTCTCACCTTTTACGGTATAAGAGCCGTTAAAGTGGTTAGTTATAAGTAAAGAATCCATATAAACTTGAAGATACCTGATCCTCATGTTTTTGGCTAAAAGTAAACCTGCGATGAGTGCTTCGTACTCTGCCTCATTGTTGGTAGCTTGAAACGCACATGCAATGGACAGGGGTATTATGTCCCCCTATGGCGATTTCAGTAGTATGCCCAATCCCGTTCCTCTTACGTTGGATGCTCCATCTGTGAAGAGGATCCAAGGATCCTTGGTTGCATCTAGTTGCTGAACCTCCAAGTCGGCTTCTTTCTACATGTCACTGCTGAAATCAGCCACAAAGTCTTTTATATGTGGTAACGGGAAAGGATCCTTGGGGCATGCCTTGTTTAAATCTGTAAAATCAATACACACCCTCCACTTTCCATTATTTTTTGAAACAACAACCACATTAGCCAGCCATCGAGGATATTGAACCTCTCTGATCATACCGGCCTTAAGAAGTTTTTCAACTTCTTCTTGTATAATCTTGTTCCTCTCAGAAGCGAATGTCACACCCTCAAAATCCACTAACGGAGTTTTACCGTCAGAGGGTGTGAACTAACAGGATCGGAATCATTAGTTATAATCAAACATCATAAGTAAAGGTTTCAAACCACGAAAACATTTAAGTGTAAATAAGTGCGGAAGCGTAAAATCATAAACCAAGTGTTGCGTCACGCAGGACGACTTAAAACCCAATTGGTAACAGTTTAAAAACAAGTTTGCAAAAACGATAGAGTTCAAGGTAATGCATGATCCTATACCGCGCGCCTCGGCTACCTGAGAATAACATACTAAAAGTGTCAACACGGGGTTGGTGAGTTCACAAGTTTATATAAATAAAGCGTTTGCGTTTGCGTTTTGCGTTTGCGTTTGCGTTTGCGTTACCAGATAATGTTAAATCAATTATATATCTATAGGTAGCTAGCCTATAAAACAAGTATTACTAAGTGTTCGACACCGAAGCTGACTGTTTATCAATTGCCTTGCCACCATGTCTATCCAGACCATGGAAAATGTGTTAGCCAAGATTACACCCGCTCGACCTCCAGTCGAGTTTAGCGTTGGGTGGGGTTTGTCAAACCCAGTAGTACTACTCAACAGTGACTCGCTATTATCCAATATTAAACGGTTCGATGTTATGAAGGACTTTAGTTGTTTCGTTTGCCACTTAGCCTTTACAAGTGATATATAATCTAATAACAAAATATAAAGCGTTTTGGAGTATGTATTCTCCCCCAAGTAAAAGCGTTTAAAAGAGTAAAAGGGGAAACGTGAAACTCACTGTTTGCGAAGAACTCAAAAACAAGTCAACCAAGAGATGCGCGTCACAGAAAATCCTCACTAGCGTTCTAAAACAAGAATGAGATTTTCTAAGTGTTGGAACTATTATTGAGTCTCTAGACTCGGCACATAATACGTATGCATAAGATACGTTTCGTGTTTCGTTTGTGAATTGTGTGTGACTCAACAAACACATTGGTGATACGTTACATATATGAACAACTATTTACGTGTCAAGTATTAGTATTGTACATTACTAGAAATTATTCCCCACAAGGGCAATTTGGTCAAAAACAAAGCAATTATCTAACAACAAGCACGTTTCATGTATTTTCATATAGTTCAGCAGCTAGTTCTATCAAGACAGATTTCTACTTGAAAGATTACTCTATTCAACATATCATAACATATCAATTAATTCACCAAAAATCGTCACAAAAAGAACACATGAGTTAGGTTTCCAGAACTATTTTTATTGTATTTTTATTCCACATAGTTTTCTCACAATGATCAAAACATTACAGTAAACTCACAGCAGTCAAAATCATGCGCAACAGAATGTTATTTGTTATTTCCGTTAAATGAAGAATCCAATTAATGCAAGACCAATTGGGTTAGGTTCCTAACTCAATGTATTTTCTTCCAGAAGTAGAACCAACCCATTTGGTCTTGTAGTTTATGAGATATCTTAGTTGCAAAACAGCCTAACAGCAGGTCTCCCAAATCAGCCTTGCACAATAGTTTTGTAAAAAAATAAAAACAGAATTTTATACGTCCAAAAATTACAAACTTGGACTTTTCAGAAACTAGACTCGACCTAGTATACTGTAGAATCAACAATAGTATCAAAACATAACAATAACATCGAGTTACAGCCGTCCAAACACGAATTCAATAATCTGTCCAGCATCAGTTTTCATCAAAACTCAATAAACAATTAACCTATGAACTAACAATCATGCATGTAAACCTAAATCATCAACAAACAACATATTTAACACTTAGGGTTTATGATTACAGGTTTAATCATACAATTAAATGATAGAATGGATTAGATATGGTGTTTATATTACCTAATTAGCTTCTTAACTCTTCGATCAAGCTTGAAACCGACTTGTATACGTGTGTGTGTGTGTGTGCCTTGTGGCTCGGTCGACGAGAGAGGAGAGGGGAGGGGGGCTGCCGCCAGGTGAGAGGGGAGGGAGAGAGGGGATTAGGGTTTAGGTTATTAATATGTTGTTTATATATATAATTATGTTACACTTAACCCCCTTAAGCTTCTAATTAATCAATTTCTAGCATAACATAGACTTTTGCATCTTGAGTTAATGTTTTACATATGAATATCAAATAACACATAAACCTAACACATAATTCTCAAATACTTATTGTTTGGATGTTTGTCGTTTATTCACCAATGGTTTGCGTCAACTCGTTTGCGTTTCGGTGCAATCCCGAAAGACTACATGTGTAGTGATTGTCAAGCGTCATTTAAAACCCTAGTTTAAATGTAATGAGATGTGCGTTATAGATCAAGTGATCTTAAGTTTGAATTAACGGAGTTTGAATTAACGGAGTTAACCTGAAATTGACGAGTGTCACAGCGAATTTTCTTCACTTCTGATGGACGTGTTTAATAGATAAATCAAGGCCTAACTTATGAGTAATTACCTCTTTAGAAATACCTATCATGTCTGAATGTTTGAAGGCAAACGTGGATTTTCTTCGTTATAGGAAGGGTATCATATCCTCCTCAATCTGACTGGGGATATTGGATCCTAGGAACACTTTCACATCTGGATCCTCGGGGTCCAAGGATACTTCCTTTAAGTCCTTCTCCCGAGCTTCCAGCACGTCCCTAGGATGTTGCTGTGGTTGCTATGCTATAGTTTGCTTGGCTGTCGGCTTCATTGATGAGGAATAATAGTTCTTGGCCTCTGCTTGATCACCAATTATCTTCACAACTCCCCATGGAGTAGGTAGCTTGATGCATTAGTGGTAGGTTGAGGCCACCGCTTTCATTCCATGCAACCGGGCCAACCTAAAATAACATTGCAACAAGAAAGGTTATCAATAACACAAAATTTTTTATATGAGTTTAACCCTTCAATATAAATTGGGAGGTTGATGTCCTTCAATGTCTTCTTGGTTTCTCCACTGAAACCAACTAGCACTGATGTTCTAGGGATGATCTAAGAATCCGGTTGTTAGGGATCAAATTTTATAGTCGGATCTGTGGTCAGCTCAGGATCCTGGATCAGCTCAGGATCCTAAATATGCTCGGGATCCCGAATATGTTCACGATTCTCAGATAAATTTAGTGTCCTGAGTATTAATGCTAATAAATAGATATTTCTCTCTTGGTGTTGATTTATAATTGCATATGTTAATTGTTGATTTACTCCATGCGAAATACACGGTTGGTGGTTACATAAAATGTGTGGAATGAGTTATAACCGCTAGGATTAAGGGCCAAGTAATGGTTAATGGTCAAATATTGACTATTATGCTAAAATCTCGCACTTATAGTTAATATTAGCATGTGTGGGACCCCGTTTTGTGAGTAACTCTCAAAAGAATCGGTCAAAGACGTGGGATGAACATTGATGAACGAGGATATACTCAAAAGAAGAGTGCCCCAACGGCTATATTGGAAAACTCTTTAAGTTCTGGGATACTCAGAGAATTAGTCTAGGGTTTCCGGATTATTCGGGATTTCAGTTGTAACTTTCTCTATTTAAATGAGCTGATAGAATCATTTGGA
The DNA here is from genome assembly GCF_021521415.1 of Bidens hawaiensis. Classification (NCBI taxonomy): domain Eukaryota; kingdom Viridiplantae; phylum Streptophyta; class Magnoliopsida; order Asterales; family Asteraceae; genus Bidens; species Bidens hawaiensis. Next base: position 131,204 of record NW_027505093.1, on the reverse strand, counting down.
ACACACACCTCACTACTTAGCTTCTAGCAATCACTGTAATACTTAGCGTTCGATTTTCTATCAGCTCCACCACTTGTAATCACCTTTTTACTATTAATAATATTGACGGTGATAGTTTTCACCGTCCGGGGATTTTTTGTGCCGGAGATTATCAAAATCAAGGGCTTTTTTCCTCGTAATCAAATCATTGTGTTCACTCATTTTACCATCAAGCACTCTACCTAACATACTAATTTGATCAAAAGTTACTTTGTTAATTTTTGACCGAAACAATTTGGCGCCCACCATGGGGCAAACAGTGCTTTGATCATTATCAACTCTCAAACTAAACCCTACTTTCAACATCCACAACATGTCTTCCCAACCGAAAATTTTTTCTTCTTCTGTCGCGGCTTCGGATTCCTCTGTGAGGCCTTCTATGCATCCTACTCCTGCTGGTGGTATCCCAAAGAAACCTGACAGCACTGAGAAGAAAGCCGCCACTCCGGTGTTCGCGGGAACGAGACCATCTCCCCAGGATCCCATTATGGTATCTAATAATGAACTTTTGTCCATATATAAGCGATTACAGGAAAAGATGGATCGCCAAAACAAGACCAACCAGATGCTGGTGAAGGAACTGGAATATATCAGAAAAGCCAAGAAGCCGGCGGAAGAATTCACACCATTAATCCCGAGATCTCTGGATTTCACTCCTCCAGGATCCTCAGGATTGGTGCGTCCAGAGTCAACCACGGCGTATAACCCTGGATCCTCGCTCTTCCAGCACTCAGGGTTTGCAGGATTGTACTCCTCTGGATCCCAAGGATACTTGATTGCATCCTTTGCTAGGCCGTTTCAACATGTAGGATCCTCAGAACTGTAGCAGCAGGGAGGATCCTCAGGTCCTTATCAGCAAGCGTTATCCTTAGGATTGTCGCAGCAAGGAGGACCCACAGAATCGTTCCAGCAGTCTGGATCTTCAGGATTGTCCCACCAGACAGGATCCTCAGGTCCTTATCAGCAGGTGGTATCCTCAGGATTTCCGCAACAGACAGGATTCTCAGGAGTGCCTCCATCAGGGTTCTTCAATCCTCAACAGCCATTTGCTCAAACTCAGCAGTTTGCAGGATCCTCCGAAGTGCACCAGGGAGACTTTATCCCGATGCAGGCTAACCCTTCTACCACTCCATTTGCCGCTCCAGGAAATACTATGGTTGGGAATGCCGGCTACAACACCCAGACCGTTCCTCAGAATATTAATCAGGGTAACACTTTCAATACAATTATGTTTAATGCTAATCAAGGATTTTTGTAGCATGCAGGCATAAGTTCAAGTTTAGCCCGAGAATTACAGAAGCTTAAAGACATGATATCAAATGGTCCTGGTGTAATCCGCCCCATAGCTGAAGTTCCCACTGATAGTCACAAAATATCCCGATTTATTCCATCAATTGGTGATGTACAGATTCCAAAACGGTTTCAAACCCTAAATATGAAACTGTATGATGGTTCAACGGATCTTGAGGAACACGTTGCACAGAATAGATAGCGTATGAAGATCAACCCTGTCCCTGTGGAAATCAAGGAAGCATGTCTTTGCAAGGGGTTTGGATCTACCTTGATTGGAGCAGCCATGAAATGGCTACTGAGTATTCCTCCTAATACTATCACTTCCTTTTCTCATTTAATTAACTTGTTCAATAACCAGTTTTCGTACAGTAGAACCTTTGAGAAAATGACAGGTGATCTTTACAGGGTTACCCAGAATCCTAGGGAATCCTTGAGAGATTTTATTACCAGGTTTAGCAAGGAGTCACTGGAAATTCCAAGTCCAAACCCGGCTTCGGCAGTGAAAGCTCTTAAGTTGGGGTTAGAAAAAGGCTCCTCTTTCTATGATGATCTTGTTATGACTCTATGCAGGTCATTAAATAAAGCAAGAAGCAGAGCTCTGAGGTTTATAAGGCTATAAGATGATAAGAAAAACTATAAGATCGGTATCTCGAAATACGATCAGACGAACAGGAAGGCCGAATCCCCGGGAAATCATATCGATCAAAGCCTTACTGCAAGCCTGATAACCCAAGGATCAATGCAGTAGATGATGAAGATATCCTAAGGTCTCTGAATATTGTTTTTCTATTGACATTGGTGGATTAATGTGTGTCATGCAGGATTTAGGTGAAAAAGCCAGGTGGCCAAAGAAGATGGAAAAACAAGGAGCCTACAAAGACAAATCAAAGTGGTGTGCTTTCCACAAAGACTTTGGGCACTTGACTAATGATTGCATTGCACTCAGAAGATAGATTAGCTATCTTTTCAGCAAAGGCCACTTGAAAGAGCTACTTGTCCGGAAAAGGGAAAGGAACAAAATCCTGAAAATACTCTTGAAAAGGCAACTCCTCCACCAACAAACACAAGAACAATCATGTTCATATCCGGAGGATCTGACATCTGTGGAACCTCTTATTCTGCTGTAAAATGAAATGTTGATCAAAGGAAGTTAGAAGTGGCTGACAGACCAATAAAGACATCCATTCTCACTCAAGCAAAGACCATGACCTTCGATGAAAGTGATAGAGTCAACATTCAGGATCCTCACCATGATAGTTTGGTAATAACATTATATGTGGCTAACCATTATGTGCGCAGGATCCTCGTAGATGGTGGAAGCTCTGTCAACATTATTCAATTAGATGTGCTGAGAAAGATGAATATTCCTGAGGATGAGATCGTTCCCAGTTACTCAGTATTGGTTGGATTCAGCGGAGAGACTAAGAGCATTATTGGGGAAATAAAACTCCCATTATACGTCGAAGGGGTAAATAAAATACAAAAATTTTGTGTTATTGACTGTTTGTCTTGTTGCAATATTATATTAGGTAGGCCCTGGATACACGACATGAAAGCAGTCCCCTTCACCTATGACCAATGTGTGAAACTCCCAAGTCCGTGGGGAGTTATCAAAATCATCAGCGATCAACAAGATGCAAAGAATTGCTACACCTCTTCTATGAAATGTACTGCCAAACCCCAGCAGGCGTAGCAATTACAGAAGCCAACACGAGATGTAATGGAGGCCAGGGAACAAAAATCAAAGAAGTACTTCCTTATCCCGAGGATACTAAAGTCAAAGTGCTGATGGGAACGAGTATTCCTGAGGATATTGAGTCGAAATTGCTCGATTTTCTCAAGTCGAGACTGTCAACATTTGCATGGAAACATGAAGCTATGACATGTATTTCCAAAGATATTATAACATATAAACTTGGAATTGATAATTCTTTCAGGCCAATCCATCAAAAGAGAATAAAGTTTGCACCTGAGAGAAACACAATTATCCAAGAAGAAGTTGAAAGACTTTTGAAGGCAAATATGATTAGGGAAGTCCAATATCCCCCATGGTTAGCAAATGTGGTGGTTGTGCAGAAAAATAATGGAAAATGGAGAGTTTGTGTGGATTTCACAGACTTAAATAAGGCTTGTCCTAAAGATCCATTCCCTCTACCACACATCGATTCAATGGTAGATGCTACAGCCGGCCACGAGATGCTGACATTTATGGACGCATCCTCAGGATTTCAGCAAATCCAAAATGGAGCCCTCAGATCAAGAAGACACGGCCTTCATTACTCCCACAGGTATTTATTGTTATATTGTTATGCCCTTTGGACTTAGAAATGCATGTGCAACCTACCAGAGGTTAGTTAACATGATGTTCAAAGAGCAACTGGGGGACACGATGGAAGTATATATTGATGATATCGTAGTGAAGTCCAAGAAAGCAGAGGATCATCTCCAGGATCTCAAGACTGCATTCGATATCCTCGACGAATATAACATGAAGCTAAATCCTGCAAAGTGCCATTTTGGAGTGAAGGATGGCAAATTTTTTGGGATACATGGTCACCTAAAGGGGAATAGAGGCGAGTCCAGAGCAGATACAAGCTATCCTGAATCTGAAATCCCCAGAATCAGTCAAGGATGTTCAAAGGCTAACTGGCAGGATAGCAGCGCTCAACAGATTCATATCCAAATCCTCAGAAAAGTGCAAAGAATTTTATGATATCCTAAGGAAAAACAAGAAGTTCGAATGGACCAGTAAGCATGAGGAAGCTTTAATATCCTTAAAAGCTTATCTTTCCTCTGCTCCTCTACTGGTAAAACCCGGAGAATATGAACCTCTATCTCTATATCTAGATGTATCAAATAATGCTGTAAGTGCAGTTTTAGCCATGGATCTCGAAGGTCAACCTCATCCCATCTATTATGTAAGTAAAACTCTTTTGGATGCTGAAACCAGGTATTCGTATCTTGAGAAATTAATTTTAGAACTTATTATGTCATTTACTAAACTTAGACGTTATTTTGAAACTCACCCTATATGTGTTAAAACTAATTACCCTATTAAGTCTGTTTTGAGAAAACCAGAAATGTCAGGTAGGATGGCAAAATGGGCTGTGAAGCTGAGTGCATATGAGTTAGCATATGAACCTAGGACTGCCATCAAATCCCAGGAATTAGCAGACTTTGTGGCTGATTTCACCGGGGAACTTAAAGAAGAGGCAGACTTGGAAGTCCAGCAACTTGAAGAAACCAAAGATAAGTGGCTTCTATCCACTGATGGTGCTTCAAATGTTGTTGGTGCATAGATGTCAGTAGTTCATATGTCTAATGTCTGTAATCGAGTCTGTAATATTGTTTATGTATTTGTTTGTTTAAAGCGAAGTTGTTGACAAGTTCGCTTAGGCGAACTTGTTAACCAAGCGAAGTTGTTGACAAGTTCGCCTAGGCGAACTTGTTGAACAAGCGAAGTTATGGACAACTTCGCCTGAGGCGAAGTTGTTGTGTATTTATATAGGATACGGCTGATCGTTTTGTAGTTGATTAAGTAGTTCAAGTTACGTGTAATTCAGTGAGTCAAGTGACGTGAGGTCGAGAGTCTGTAAGTATCACGGTTTGAGTTATTAATATAACGTGAGTTTATTCGTATCGTGTTCGTGTGTTCGTGTGGTTGTGTTCTACGTCCGTAACGATCTACACAGGGATTCCGCACCTGTGTATATCGGGATATCTCGTGTGATCCGTCCAGGGAACCTACAATTGGTATCAGAGCATTTGCTCGATTGTGTGGTTCGGGATATTCACGCGGGTGTAGAATTCGTTCCATTTCGACTATTCACGGGACGAGTTTTTGGTGTTTTTGCTCATTCTAGCCTCCTACCATTGTGTTGAAGCCTTTAAACCGTCAAAAATGTCGTTAAAATCCGATTTTCAGATCTGCAGAAAGTTTAAGTTCGTCAGGCGAAGTTGCTGTTCATCAGGCGAAGTTGCTGTCAGGATACGTAGGGTTTCGGCGAAGATATAAGGAGAATCGAAGTTATTTACAACTTCGCCTACCTCCTCAACTTCGCCTAACTCGGGGAAGTTCTCATCAAGTTCGCCTACTTTCTAAGTTCGCTTACCCTAAGCGAAGTTATTCTCAACTTCGCCCAGTCACGCGAATTTAAGAAGGATCCAGCGAAGTTATTACTTAAGCGAAGTTATCCTTAACTTCGCCTACAGTACTGTTCAGAGGAATTTTTGTTTAACTTCGCCTTTTCAGAATTTTTCGGGTTTTTTAGTCTTCAAGAAGGATGTCGTCGATCAACATTTCGGAGCTTGTAAAGATGGAAGTTGAAGCGGGGTCAGCTACAAAGGCCCCAAGGTTGCTGAAGGGAACCGATTTTGTCGCGTGGAAGGATCGGTTCATACAATACGTTAAGTACCAGGATGCGAAAATGTGGGTATGCACCAAGATGGATATATTCCACCAGTCATGGAGTATGAGGGTCGAGACCAAATCAAGAAATACAGTAAAATGGAAGAGGAGGAGAAAAAGATGTATGAAGCCGAAAGCAAGGCTCATGCTGCAATCACAATGGCTCTTCCACAGGAGATCCTCCATACGTTCAGAAAGTATACATCAGCTAGAGAGCTTTGGGAAGCTCTTGAGAACAGATTTGAGGGGAATATAGGTATTCGGGCTTCAAAGATAAAGTTGCTCAAAACTCAATTTTCAGTCTTTAAGTACTTAAAGAACGAATCTCTTGATGATATTATCACTCGATATTATCATCTAATGACTGAATTGAGTAACTACTCCATTTCCTACCGAGAAGAAGAGATTGTGGAAAAGCTTCTCGATGCCCTCCCACCCAAATGGGAGATGTATACTGTGCTGATGAGGGAAGACAAGGACTTCCCTACTTATGATCTTGAAACCACTGTCAACAAGCTCAGAACTTTTGAGCTTAATATGGTAAGAAAAGAAACATCTATGGATCAGGTTCAAGATCCAGGCATGTACGGTGCTAAAGTAAACTCCAATTCAAGTTCAAAGACTGATTCTGCCGCCTACTACTCGAAGAGCGAGTCGGGTGCCAAGTCTTCACAGGAGGGGCATATGTCAGTAAACTCAAATGGGGATGTTTCCTCTGTTGAAGAAGAATTTATCAATCCTTTTCACTCTCAGCATGAAACAACCATTGATGAGATCTCTTCTAATTTGGAAGATAATTTGAATGTTGGTTCTATTCCGACCATGAGAATTCATAAAGATCACCCTTTGGAGAATGTGATTGGTGATGTGTCCTCAGGTGTACAAACGAGAAGTAGCTTGAATGAACACACCTGTGTTTATACAAGCATTAAAGAGACAGGAATAATCAATGAATGCCTGTATACCTGCTTTATAAGCCAGATTGAACCGAAGAATTATCAAATGGCTTTAAAGGACAGCTCGTGGGTCGAAGCCATGCAAGAAGAGTTGGCTCAATTCGAGAAGATGGAAGTTTGGACTTTGGTTGAAAAACCAAAGAATGTGCATGCGATAGGCACAAAATGGGTGTTTAAGTGCAAGAGAGATGATAAGGGGATTATTATAAGAAACAAGGCGAGGCTAGTCGTTAAAGGTTTTAATCAACAAGAGGGGATTGATTATAACGAAGTGTTCGCTCCTGTCGCCAGGTTGGAAGCCATAAGATTGTTTTTAGCGTTTGCTGCTTATGAAAAGATGAAGGTGTTTCAGCTAGATGTGAAGAGTGCGTTTTTGAATGGGAAAGTTGATGAGGTTGTGTATGTTGAGCAACCTCCGGGTTTTCCTGACCCAGACTATCCAGATCACGTGTACAGGTTGAGCAAGGCGTTGTATGGATTACATCAGGCACCTCGTGCCTGGTATTCAACTTTATCGGATTACTTGCTCGAGAATGGTTTGGAAGAGGGAAAATTGATAGCACGTTGTTCTTCAAAAGAGATGAAAGCGACTTCCTGCTGGTACAAGTCTACGTGGATGACATTATATTTGCTGCGTCAAAAGTCTCCATGTGTCAGGAGTTTGAAGTCGTCATGAAGAAAAGGTTTGAAATGAGTGCTATGGGTGAACTAACTTTCTTTCTAGGATTGCAGGTTGATCAGAAGAAGGACGGGATGTTCATTCATCAGACGAAGTATGTTCATGATGTGCTCAAGCGCTTCAAGATGGAGGACTGTTCTCCATATGATACTCCAATCTGAGTCAATCACAAATTGGGTGCTTAAGTAGACGGTGATGCAGATATGGACCCAACTCAATATCGGGCAATTATAGGTTCTTTAATGTACTTAACTGCATCTAGACCTGATATAATGTTTGCTGTTTGTCTTTGTGCACGTTTTCAAGCAAATCCAAAAGAATCTCATTTGAAAGGTGCAAAGAGGATACTGCGGTATCTCAAGGGCAAGCCGAAGCTGGGGTTGTGGTACCCGAGATGAGGAGACTTGGAGTTGGTTGCTTACACAGATTCTGATTATGGAGGGTGCAATCAGAGTCGGAAGTCAACAACTGGAGGATGTCAGTCTCTTGGTGGCAGATTGGTGTCGTGGCAGTGCAAGAAGCAGACTTCAGTCGCAATTTCAACCTGTGAGGCAGAATACATGGCAGCATCCAACTGCTGCTCTCAGGTTCTTTGGATTCAACAACAGTTGCGCGACTATGGTCTGAATTTCTTACTTACTCCTATTTGCATTGATAACACAGCTGCTATCTCAGTAACTAACAATCCCGTGAAACATAGTAAAACTAAACACATTGACATACGTCATCATTTCATACGGGATTGTGCTGAGAAGAAACTGATAATGCTTGAAAAGGTGGATACGCTTGATAATTTCGCTGATTTATATACTAAAGCGTTTGACAAATCCAGATTTCAAAACCTTATTGAACTGAATGGGATGATCAATCCCGAGTAACCATGCTTTTCTTGTGTTATTTAAAAAAAAAAAAAAAAAAACGTCACTAATCGCTTAAAAATGTGTCGGTTACATCAGTTTGAAGGACTTGTCTTCGGATATGTTTTGGTCCTCATTTTCTACTTGTAGATTTTGAGGATAGCCATTAACCAGATTACTGATAGTGACCGGGGCGGTTTTTGATGAGTTTTTCTTTCTTTCGCTTAAAATTAGTCGATCATACTTAGTTAGAAGGACACATACTATTATGTGGTCGGTCCAGCTGATCCATTGGATCTTCGGGATAGCCGTTTACCTGAAGACTTTGTTTTGGTCGGGGCGATTAATGTTAAAATTTTGAAAGAAAATGGGAAATGAAATTATTTTTCAAGTCTGTTACTTCGTAAGAAGTTAGTTAGCTATGTTTCACAGAAAATTGATCCAACCTTGGAAAATGATAGATATACTAACTTTGTGTGCTTAACTAGTGAAGTTATTAGGCTTAAAAGGCTTTAGGACAGTCATTGTATGTCATGGTAACCTTTTATGGTGCGTAAAAGTAGACGTGATACAAACTAAATCTACTTGATTTTACGTGGAAACTACTTAAGAGTTTTGCATGTCTTCATATATATCTTTCCGAAAGATAGGCAGAAAAGCGATTACCCAGTCATACACGAGCCCATGTGTGTTCTGATTCCCGTGAAGATAGCGTTTCAAGAAACTGTAGTGATCCAGATTCGGGACTTGCAGTTGGTTTACTACTCTGAAGTCTATGTAAATTTGTGAATTAAAAAAAAAAAAAAATTTGAGTTATTGAAATATTCTATAGCTGAAGGTGTCAAGACTTCTCAATCTTAGAGTAAGAAGAAGAACGGGAAACAGATGAAGAGTACTTACAACTTAATCAGACACTATGGGTCGAAGTAAATTCGGGGTGACTTGGGGAAAGCCAAATACGCTTTGAGGATAGATAGGAGGCATCAAAATCTCTGAGTTGTTGCCCACTTAAATTTTGAGGCTTAATCGAACTTAACTCGTATCACAGACACGATGAAAACCACTTTAAGTTATACCTGCTTACAACCTGTCTATATATGTCATAATACAGCTAAACACGGATCTATGTGACAGTCACGTAGTTAGTATGATTCATGTTCGGATCTTTTCTAAAACGTAGCAGTCCCTATCGAGACTGAAATTTGATCCCTTATACTTTAAATTTTTTAAGTTTTTGTACTTAGATTGTTTTATGATTTTTTAACTGGTTACTTAGACTTGATCGTGTCGTTTAGTTCTTCTAGGAAAGTTTTATAACTTAATTGGAAAAATGTTAAACTTATAAGGTTAAATTTTGTAAATATATAGGCGATGTTGTTGAACAGGCGAAGTTGTGGTTAACTTCGCCTAGGCGAAGTTATCCGTAACTTCGCCTGAATAACTCCGCCCATATATAAGGATTATCAACAGTCAATTCTGTTCATTAATCTCAAACTCAGCGAACTTATATTATTCACAGCGAACTTATACTGATCCTTCGTGTTATCTTGTTCTTCGATTTCAAACCGATCTAAAGGTTGTTTGGGTTCGTTTATCATATGTTATATGTTCTTTCATGCTAATCAAGGGTCGTTTCGACCCGGTTATTAACCTCGAATCGTCGGACATTAAACCGATTTTCAAAACTTGTTGTTACGTGTTAATAAACATACTGATCGTCAACATGTCCTTAAAACTTGTGTTTAAGAGTACTTAATCGTCTAAACTAGCCGAATCATCAACTGCACGTTGTTCCATAATTCCTCACTGTCGCCGTTTCAGATTCAGGCGAAGTTAGGGTTTAGGCGAAGTTATCCGTAACTTCGCCTGAAGCTTATGTTCGCCTGAGGCGAAGTTATCCGTAACTTCGCCTGAAGCTTATGTTCGCCTGAGCAATCGAAGAACAAGATAACTTCGCCTGAAGCTTATGTTCGCCTATGTCAGACTCAGAGAGAATAGCTTCACTAGAGCGGATCGTGGCAGAGCAATCGAAGACTATTCAACGCCTAGTGGAAGTAAATCAACTACAGTCATCCCTCCTGGTTGAGCATGGGAAAATTATAGATGCCTTGAAGGAGTTCTTGGCATCTCAGGGGGAGATGAGCTGTAAGGGCGACGAGCTCAGGACGAAAAGACGAAATGACCGAGACGATGATCCCAATGCATCGAAAGATGCAGGTGGTGAGCTGCCAAGAACTTCTCAAGCTCTTGGTACTTCCACAGCTGAGGGGGAGTCTGTCGACGCGGCTGGTGGTTCTGGTGGTGATGATGTGGTGTTGGTTGAGGATGACGTGATTGATGCGTTAAAGGAACTGGACGATGATATGTTCAGCGATGATGTGTTGTTTGATGAAGATGTGCTGCCAAGTGATGTGATTGAGAAGATCGGTGAGCAGATTGAGATTGAGAGTGAGATTGAGGAAGGAGAGATAGTAGTAGAAGACGTTGAACACGAGATGGATGAGAAAGCCGACATGGGTACTGAGATGGATGAGACTGAGTGGGAGGAGCAGCCTAGGTGGAAGGAAGGCTGTGCTCATTGGTTTATTAAGACCAAGAAGCCTGCTGTTCCAGCCATGTTCAAGAAGAGTTATAACATCAAAGGCTATGCTGAGTCGAAGAAGGGAATTATCTGTTGGATATATGATGAACAGATAAAGTTGTTTGTGGTGAAGCGTTATGATGGTATTCAATACTTCAAAAGAACCCTGAGATCTCTCAATACGTTGCCGGAATGTGAGGTGAAGGATTTGGCCAGGTTGGGCCTGATAAATAGAAGTGAAGACAACATGGCAAGAGTGATTGGGTAGATCGTGTGGAAAGAAAGCATAAAAGAGAAGAAATTTGAATTATTAAAGCCACAGAAGGGAAAGCTCGTGGAGGATACAGAAAGGGGATTGAGAGCAGATGGCAAGCCATGGATGGTGATGAAGTACAAACCGATCCGATGCATCAAGGAGGTTCCAATGAAGACTATGCCTCAAGATGTGTTGAAGAATCTAAAATGGTGGTACGTTGATTGCCAGACTGCTGAAGCCGTGATGGAAGACGAAGATGAACAAGAAGTGCTGAGGGTGTATGATCCGATGCATCTTGTTAACTTATCGAAAGCTGATCTGCAAGTGTTGAATGAAAAGAAGATATTCTATATTCCTGCTTGGAAGGATGAAGCAAGGAAATATCAGCGAGTAGTCACGGTATGTGTTAGAGAAGGAGTGCACGCGTGAAGATACAGGATTACGAGACAAGAGCTGAAAGATCAAGATATGAAGCTACTGCCAAGGGGGAGTCTGTTGGTGCATAGATGTCAGTAGTTCATATGTCTAATGTCTGTAATTGAGTCTGTAATATTGTTTATGTATTTGTTTGTTTAAAGCGAAGTTGTTGACAAGTTCGCTTAGGCGAACTTGTTAACCAAGCGAAGTTGTTGACAAGTTCGCCTAGGCGAACTTGTTAAACAAGCGAAGTTATGGACAACTTCGCCTGAGGCGAAGTTGTCGTGTATTTATATAGGATACGGCTGATCGTTTTGTAGTTGATTAAGTAGTTCAAGTTACGTGTAATTCAGTGAGTCAAGTGACGTGAGGTCGAGAGTCTGTAAGTATCACGGTTTGAGTTATTAATATAACGTGAGTTTATTCGTATCGTGTTCGTGTGTTCGTGTGGTTGTGTTCTACGTCCGTAACGATCTACACAGGGATTCCGCACCTGTGTATATCGGGATATCTCGTGTGATCCGTCCAGGGAACCTACAAATGTTAGAGGAACAGGTCTCGGGATCCTGAATCTGAAATCCCCAGCATCAGTAAAGGATGTTCAAAGGCTAACTGGCAGGATAGCGGCGCTCAACAAGTTCATATCCAAATCCTCTGAAAAGTGCAAAGAGTTTTATGATATCCTGAGGAAAAACAAGAAGTTCGAATGGACCAGTAGGCATGAGGAAGCTTTAATGTCCTTAAAATCTTATCATTAATCTGCTCCTCTACTGGTAAAACCCGAGGAAGGTGAACCTCTATCTCTATATTTAGCTGTATCAAATAATGTTGTGAGTGCAGTTTTAGCCAAGGATCTAGAAGGTCAACAGCATCCCATCTATTATGTAAGTAAAAGTCTATTGGATGCTGAAACCATGTATTCTTATCTTGAGAAATTAATTTCAGCACTTATTATGGCATCTACTAAACTTAGGTACCACACCAATGCAGACAGAGAGGCAAGAGCTGGAAAGAGAGGATCAGATGAATTGAATCAATCGTTTTGGCAGCATCTTAAACCTTAATATCAATCTTTCATAGCATACCTCTATCTATCATTTATGACAAGATCACGGAGGTTTCTTCTTGACTGTCTTAGTTTGATTGTAAGTTTTTTTTGCCGTCTTAGTAACCTTATCAGTCTTAGTTTTCTGATCGGGCTTGGTGGTCTTAGTTTTCTGTTCGGTTTTAGTATCCTTATCACTCTTAGTGAGATTGTTCATATGATTGCGTATCTCTTCAATCTGTCAAGACATTATTTTGAAACTCATCCTATTCTTGTTAAAGCTAATTACCCTATTAAGTCTGTTTTGAGAAAACCAGAAATGTCAGGTAGGATGGCAAAATGGGCTGTAAAGCTGAGTGCGTATGATATAGCATATGAACCTAGGACTGCCATCAAATCCTAGGCATTGGCAGACTTTGTGGCTGATTTCACTAGTGAACTTAAAGAAAAAGCAGACTTGGAAGTCCAACAACTTGAAGATACCAAAGATAAGTGGACTCTATACACTGATGGTGCTTCAAATGTTAGAGGAACAGGTCTCGGGATCCTGCTGAAATCGCCACATGGGGACATTATACCTCAATCCATATCCTGCGGATTCCAAGCCACAAATAATGAGGCAGAATATGAAGCTTTGATAGCAGGATTACAACTAGCAATCGACATGAAAATCAGGTTTATTCAAGTACCTGTTGATTCATTATTATTAACTAATCATTTTAATGGTTCGTATACTGTTAGAGGAGAAAAACTAATGAAATATTTAGAGCTAGTCAAAAAACTAGCAAAATGTTTCGGAATGTTTGATATTTCATAGGTACCTAGAGAAGAGAATGTTGAAGCAGATGCCCTAGCATACTTAACTTCATCCTTCAGAATACCGGAAGGTGTTAAGATTCCTATCATACATATCCTGAGCCCAGCAATAGAAGAGCAAGGTGTCAATGAAATATCAGAAGATGATGAAGATATGAGAGTCAAGAACTATGAGGATAATGAAAATTCTTGGATTATCCCGATCAGGAGATATATTCAGGATGGAGTTATCCCCAAGGATGAAAACCCAAGAGCTTTTCGCACGAAGGTAATCCCATATACTATAATGAATGATATATTATACTATAAACTCTTGCAGGACCATATCTTAGGTGCTTGGAGAAGGCAGAAGCTCAAGAATTTCTTCAGGATATCCATGAAGGAGACTATGGGAATCACACTGGGGGCAGAGCACTATTCTCCAAAATCCTGAGGACCTGATACTTTTGGCCAACGATGAAGAGAGATGCTATGAGTTATTACCAGAAATGTGATGCATGCCAGAGACATAGCAACATTTTGCACCAGCCAACAGAACCCTTGTATCCTACTATATCCCCTTGGCCTTTCATGAAGTGGGGTATGGATATAGTGGGAAAGCTACCAAGAGCTCCAGGAGAAAAAGTCTTCATGCTGGCAATGACAGATTATTTCTCAAAGTGGATTGAGGCTAAGTCTTTTGTTTAATTCAGAGAGAAAGAAGTTATCTCATTCATCAAGCGCAATATCCTAACAAGATTTGGAATCCCGGCAGAGATAGTATGTGACAATGGCTCGCAGTTCATCGGCAAGAGAACCACCAAATTTTATGCCAGTTGGGGAGTCAAAATGATCACTTTAACACCTGTCCATCCTCAGGCTAACGGACCGGCCGAATCAAGCAACAAAATCATTATCAATAACCTGAAGAAAAAGTTGGGGTCAAAGAAAGGAAAGTGGGCCGAGGAACTACCTTTTGTTATTTGGTCAGATAGGACCACTTCAAAAAATGCTACTAGTCAGACTCCTTTCTCATTAGTATTCGGAGCTGAAGCAGTTATCTCGACGGAGATGGTTATCCCTACAGCTAGAGTCAGTCATCAAAATCCCGAAGATAACACTCAAAGTCTACTTGAAGATCTATATGCAGTAGAAGAACTCAGGGATTTAGCAAAGATCAGAATGGCCTCTTATCAGCAGAAGATAGAAAAGTCCTATCACAAGAATATCAGGGTTCGTAGATTCCAGGAAGGGGATTTGGTTCTCCGAAAAGCCTTTCAGAATACTACAAATCCTACAGATGGAAAGCTCGCACCAAAATGGGAAGGTCCTTACTTGATTGAGTCAGAAGTAGGAAAGGGGGCATACAGATTGTCTACTTTGGATGGTGACTTATTACCAAGGGCTTGGAACGCTATTCACCTCAAAAAATATTTTATGTAAGACTTCTATCCCGAAGATAATTGCTATCCTGAGAAATTTAACAGTAATGTTAAACAACTAAGGTATGTATTCAAATTTCTATTTTTATTCATTTTCAATATTATTATTATTTTATCATGGTACTGACTTAAGCATCGGAGGGGTGTTAGCAAGGCTAACACCCACCCCTCACTTAGAGTTGACTGTTTTGTAGCCTAAAGACATGTGGTATCCCCACATGAGATGAAGTATATTTGGGCCTTGTCGCCAGTATATTTGGGCCTTGTCGCCAGTCTCTTTGGGCCTTGTCGCCAGTTAAGGTTTTATTCAATGCCTTCTAAGGTTTAAGGGGTTTTCACCTCTTCTTAAGATTGCCTGTAGCGCACGTTTATTCAGCCGTAGTTCGAGAGGCGGGGCCAGCACATGAAATATAGTGACTTGTTACCTCGTTATCCTCAGCTATTGGTTTGAATCTCAAGTTTATGGTTGACGTACCATTTCCTAAGGTTTAAGGGGTTTTCACCTCTTCTAAGGTCCTTGTCGCCAGTTTATTCTTAAGGTTTAAGGGGTTTTCACCTCTTCTAGGGCCTTGTCGCCAGTTTGTTTAGGCCTTGTGTCCAGTTTATTTAGGCCTTGTCGCCAGAATTTCTGAGTTTATTTTCAGGATAATTTTAACATTGCAGGTCTATCAGTATATCCCCAGAATTGAAGGACTGATCTATTCTCGTAATGGTGTCATATTTAGTTGGTGCTAAATCATAAAATTTTGGTGCTACATGGAAAACAGTTTATCATTAAAAAATTTAACAGCTGAAATTGATAAAAATAGCTGTCAAATTTTGGGAAAAATTGTTAGGGTCCAAATTTTATAGTCGGATCTGTGGTCAGCTCAGGATCCTAGATCAGCTCAGGATCCTAAATATGCTCGGGATCCCGAATATGTTCAGGATTCTCAGATAAGTTTAGTATCCTGAGTATTAATGCTAATATATAGATATTTCTCTCTTGGTGTTGATTTATAATTGCATATATTAATTGTTGATTTACTCCATGCGAAATACACGGTTGGTGGTTACATAAAACGTGTGGAATGAGTTATAACCGCTAGGATTAAGGGCCAAGTAACGGTTAATGGTCAAATATTGACTATTATGCTAAAATATCGCACTTATATTTAATATTAGCACGTGTGGGACCACGTTTGGTGAGTAACTCTCAAAAGAATCGGTCAAAGACGTGGGATGAACATTGATGAACGAGGATATACTCAAAAGAAGAGTGCCCCAACGGCTATATTGGAAAACTCTTTCAGTTCCGGGATACTCGGAGAATTAGTCTAGGGTTTCCGGATTATTCGGGATTTCAGTTGTAACTTTCTCTATTTAAATGAGCTTATAGAATCATTTGGAACACAAAGCTCACTACTTAGCTTCTAGCAATCACTGTAACACTTAGCGTTCGATTTTCTATCAGCTCCACCACTTGTAATCACCTTTTTACTATTAATAATATTGACGGTGATAGTTTTCACCGTCCGGGGGATTTTTGTGTCAGAGATTATCAAAATCAATGGCTTTTTCCCTCGTAATCAAATCATTGTGTTCACTCATTTTACCATCAAGCACTCTACCTCACGTACTAATTTATTCAAAAGTTACTTTGTTAATTTTTGACCGAAACACCGATATGTTCATCTTCTTGAGGACATCATGCTGGATGATGTTGACCGAGCTCCCACCATCAACTAGGATCCTGCGTACATAA
Source organism: Bidens hawaiensis (assembly GCF_021521415.1). Classification (NCBI taxonomy): domain Eukaryota; kingdom Viridiplantae; phylum Streptophyta; class Magnoliopsida; order Asterales; family Asteraceae; genus Bidens; species Bidens hawaiensis. The sequence continues at coordinate 114,692 of NW_027505093.1, read as the reverse complement.
TGGTTAGAGATAAATAAAGTAATAATCAAACCGACATGGTGAGGATCCTGGATTCTTAGCTTGTCTTCCTCATCGAAGAAGATCCTTTTGTCTGTCGTCAAAGTGGTATATACTATTGGTCGGTCTTCGTTATCCAACTTGATCTCTTTGGCGAGCTTTTTTGCTGCAAAGAAGGAAGTTCCACATATGTCTGATCCTACAGAGATGAAATTGACCATTCTCACACCCAGTTCATCCTGGTGAGGATCCTGGATACTCGAATCGAAGAAGAATCTTTTATCAGTTATTTGAGTAGTAGAGATGATTGGTCTTCGTTCATCATCCAACTTGAATTCTTCTGTGGGCTCTTCTTCTGAAGGGCAAGAAGTTTGAAATATGTCGTAGTATCTGGAAACGAAGTTGATCACGTGAGCATCAGGTGGTGGTGGTGTTGCTTTTTGTGGAAGATCTTCAGGATCCTGGATCTTGGATTTCTTCCTTCCCAAGATCTCTTTGAAGTGGCCTTTGCTTAGGAGGTATCCAATTTCCCTCCTTAAGCCAATACATTCATCTATCATGTGGCCAAAATCTTCGTGGAAAGCACACCACTTAGATTTGTCTTTGAAGGTGGTTGCTTTCTCGTTCTTTCGGGGCCACCTTCATTTCTCCCCTAGATCCTTCATGGCACATATCAAGCCATAGGTATCTACGGAGAAACAATACTCAGAGATGCAGGGATAGTCTTCATCACCATCGATTTCTTCAACTGCTTGCACGTTTTGATTGTTGAACTTGTTATACGGCTTCGAGTTGTTGTTCTTGAACGAGAATCCTTGCTTCTTGTTAGAGGATTCTTGCTTTGTTTGATTCCCCAGACGATCCCGGATCCTCTTGTCATCTTCTAATCGTATGAACCTGAGTGCCCTGTTTCTGACTTCATCTAAGGACCTGTAAGGAGTCATCAAAAAATCATCATAAAAGGGGGAGCCCCTCTGAAGTCCCATCTTGAATGCTTCAACAGCAGTAGCCATGTCAAGATTAGGGATTTCCAGAGCTTCCCTGCCGAACCTCGTAACAAAATCTCTAAGGGATTCGTCACTAGGTTGGATAACTCGGTATAAATCACTAGTTAACTTCTCAAATTTCCTGCTACAGGAAAATTGACTGTTGAAAAAGTTAACTAAATGTGAAAAAGAAGTAACTGAGAAGGGAGGAAGACTTAGCAGCCATTTTAATGCTGATCCTGTCAGTGTGGATCCGAAGCCTTTGCACAAACAAGCTTCCTTGAGTCTCTCTGGAATGGGATTGATCTCTATTCTTTCTCTGTATTGTGCCACATGCTCTTCAGGATAAGTGGTTCCATCGTAAGTCTTCATGTTGTGGGTTTGGAATCGCTTCGGGAATTCAGCATCACAGATAGGTGGAGCAAATCTGGATAACTTGTGGCATCCCTCCGGTATCTCAGGAATTGGATGTATCACCCCGGTAACACTGGATATCATATCCTTGAGCTTCTGTAGCTCCTTGGCCATAGCCTGGTTGATACATGTATCCTGCATAGAACAACGGTTAGTATCTAAGAATATAGGATCATACAAGTTACCTCTTTGTTGGGTGAAGGTCGGCATCCTGGATGAGTAGTTGGATAAGAAGAATCTGCGATAGGAGTTGGTCCTCCAGAAGCTATGGTCTGCATGGGGATTATGTCTCCTTCATGGACTTTGGAGGATCGTTGATGTTGGATTCCTGAGGATCCTTAGAAAGAAGGATCCTTGAGGTTGGGAATTGTAGGATCCTTGGTGATATAACCCAGAGAATCCTGCTTGAAGGATGGATGATCCTTGTGGGAGGTATGAGGATCCTTGAGTTTGCTGACCCAGGGACCCTTGTTGAAGGATAAATGATCCTGGCTGAGCTAACGAGAATCCTTGAGTTTGTTGACCCATGGACCCTTGTTGAAGGATGGATGATCCTTGTGTGAACTGAGTCATGGATCCTAGACTGGTGAAATCCAGCATCCTGGGCATCAGGGGAGTGTGATCCTCCGCTGGCCTCTTAGTCTTTTTGAGATCTTCTATCTCACGAAGGATCCTCTGGTTGGTCTTGTTCTGCTGCTCCATGTATACTTTAACCTGCGAAAACATAGATGAAACATCACTGTTAGTATTAACCACCGGCGTAGCAGCAGCGGTTTTCGAGCTTTGGAAAACTGGTAGTTGCGTCTTGCTTCCAGTAGCAGCAGGCCGTTGTGCTCCCGTGATTGGCGGAGGCATCGGTGCCAAAGTCCTTGATGAGAGAGGAAACGATGACGGCATGGTTGATGAAGCAGAGGTTGACTGAGATGCCATTGATAGTGATATGGGTATGAAAATCAGCTAAGATAACGTATCCAAATCTGTCAATGTGAGGTCTAGTGCTATGATAACAATGACAATTATATGAACAAAAATGGAGTGAACACAATGATTTGTTGCGAGGAAAAACCTTTTGACCTTGTTCAGATCAAAAAAAAAAAACCTCGGGTGATGACAACTCGTCGATCACCGGTTTATTAATATCGAAAAAGTCTTACAAAGGTTGTGAAGATTAGATCGATGTTAGAGTAGTAGCTAACGTGTATAGAGAGAATAGTAAGTTCTGCTCTGAGTGTGTGTGTATACAAGTGTCATATAAAATCGATCTTATCTCGATATATAGAAAATAAATACAACAATAGGTCCTATCTATTCGCCACTATCCCACTAGTCTTCCAACGTCCATTGACCACGTGGTGGTAGCTTCCAAGTTGCGAGATTTAAGGAGGACCAAGTCACATAGCCGTTACTTCTGTTGAACATTAACCTACACACATGAAACAATTGTTAATAATATTAACCTCAGAGGATCCTTGATCTTCGACATGGTTCTGGAACTCTTCGGGAGGATAACTGATCCAGACATATCTTCAAGGATAACATATCCTCAGCTGAGAAAATATCAGTCCTAACAATAACAACAATAATAATAATAATATAATCATGATAATAATAATGGACGATGACGATCACCACTACAGCGTCAACAACAATGGCAACGAGTATTGGTATGTTGTTTGCTCTCTCACAAGTCTGATTCTGGATTCAAATCCTTGCAAATACAAGATTTGGTGGATTTAAGATGAAAAAAGAAGTTGACGTTCAAAAAAATACAGTTTGATTAACAATTACAATTTTTTTAACGGTCTATATTTATTTCCACCTAAACGAGCCTAATGATTTCTTTATCTATTATATACCTTTTACAATGTTATAATTTTTTTTAACATCAACTCTTTGCGCACATAAAACCCAAAACCTTAAACACGCAAGGATTTAAACCCTCATGTTTTTGACCTGAGGAAAAGTTAAATGTTATTAGAAAACAAGTAAAAGATGAAGAATAGCTACTCTTATCTGCATACGTTTTAATGACGTTCCAATTTAATCGAAATCCTATTAAAGCAATGTACAAATGGAAGTATTGCATCGCTAGAAGCAAATATGATTTTCACTCCAAATCGAGGAACGATAATTTTGAGATACAGAGTTAGAAGATGCAATGGAGCAATCAACTATGGTTTAGCAAATACAGACAATGACTTAGACCTAGAAGATGAGCACGATGACTTACACTGAAAAAAGATAACACATTAGGAGATCTTCATGTCCATCATTTTGGGTTTAAAGGATATATCAACGTACAATGGAAGCAGTTCATCTCTAGAAGCAAAATCTGATTTTTCACTTTGATTCGAGGAACGACTATTTTGAGATACTGAGTTAGAAGAAGCAATAGAGCAATCAACGTTGTTATAGAAAACATAAACGATGACTTAGACCGAGGAGATGAACATATTAAATTCTTTTTTAATAAAACAAAAGATAAAAATATATCATGCAGACATTTTAACAAGTTAAACAAAAAAAACCTATGATTCACACATTAAATTAAATGTGAATGATTTAATTGGGATAACATAAAATTAAGTGACCCTAATTAGAATAGTGGTGAAACTTGGTTATTATTTTATAAAGTTTTCCTTTCTAATTATTACATAAATGTATATTTGATATAATTTACACATCTAACATATTTAGAAAACAGAAATATTATGTACACATGGTAACCTATTAAATCCATTACTTGTGACTTAGTGGTGGGAAGGCTTGAGTTCTTCACTTGAAACCCAAGTTCGATCCTCACTTGTGTCACTTTTGGTAGATTATGACCATGTAAGAGTATGAGCTAGGCTTTGCGAGGTTGTCAGTTCGAATCCTGAGCACAACAGGTTTTAGTCTCACTTTGTGTTACGCCAGAGAGTTCTTTTCTTGTGGCAGCACAACTGTCAAGTGGCAGTCGACGGTATGGTTTCCTAGGGAAACGCCCAAGTCAAACTTTGGAGTCAACGTAAACTCGGTTAAGACAACATAGTCTGGCCAGAGTGAGACGATAAGACTCTCCAATTTAGAAAGTATGGTGGCCTAAGGCCTAAACACACACACACACACAAAAATTGACGTTCTAGAAAAACATGATAACCTATTAAAAATGTAAAATACTTAATATTTTTTTTTGAACGACCAACTAAGTAATGTCAGGTACTCCGTACGCAGCCCCCATTGGTTAAAGGTAGCCCGAGCCGGCCGCTAGTACGGACGGACGGAGCCCCTAACGATCCACCTATTGAGGGATTCACCGGATAAAACCCGACCCCCACGCCCGCCAAATGGCACGACAGCAAGGAGTCGGTAAAACCGAGTGAGATCAGAACTCGAACCCTGGCAAGCCAGGATCATCTCTCATATCTCTCATATAAAATGGTGATAGTGAGATTTGAACCCTCTACCTCTTATTTAGAGAAATCTGCATTTTGTCTCCCTGGAAAATAACGTCGCGAGATGGAATAACCACTGAAAAAGAATTTGCGAACTTTGCGCCTCTGCAAAATTTTGGCGGGGCAGTATGTGCCCTTCCGTCAGTTGACCAAGTGTTGACCTGTTAAAAAATGTTAAAATTACGTTTTTACCCCTAAGCCTTTAATTCATTTTAAAAATAATTATCCAAAACATGTAAATGCCAGGATTCAAACCCGAGACCTCCGGTTTAACAACCCACCAAAACTACCAGTTGAACTAAGTTAATGTTTGGTATAACTATACAACATAAACTATATATTATCACTTATCAGTTCATCTTCCCCAATTATAATTAGGGTTCCTAATGTTTTAATTCCTGATAATTCATCTTCACCCACCCATACATGCACATACTTTTCAATTCAAGGTTGTATGATGTTTCTATTAATCTACTGATTACCAAACCAAATCAAATCATAACAAGCACTCATGATCAGAAGAAAGTTGATTATTAGTATTATTACGATGCGGTAGCGAGGCTCGTCCGGCGCCGGTCCGATCGGATCTCCGGCGACGGTCTTCGATCGTCGCATGACTGACTGTTTCCTGGTAGATCTAATCTTTATATTATGATTATTAGATAGATCGTGTGAATATGAATATTATTGATTCATATCTATTAGAAACCAATAATAATAAAAAAAAATCTATCATTTTGATGATTTGATTTCCTTCTGACCTGGGTTTGTTTTGTTTGATGGGTTTGGTTTGGTTTGGTTTGGTTTGGATGGATTGAATAACAAAGGTAATTGTTATAACAAAGGTAATTGAATATTATATGAATATTAATTGAATAGATCGTGCAACAAAGGTCTTATGATCTGGGTTTATATGAATATTATTATTATTATTATTATTATTATTATTATTAACAAAGGTAATTGGGTATATAAGAATGGGCAATTGAATTGAGAAATGGGTTCTTATGATTGATTGAAATAAGGATTGATTTGAATGGTGATATTGAGAGGGATTACTTGGTGGTGGGTTTGAGGATTTGAGGTTGTTGATGATGAAGATGAGATGTTGATGAAGATGAGATGATGAAGCTGATAATGTTATGAAGATGATGAAGCTGCTGCTGATGTTATGAAGATGATGTTATTATTATTTCTATTATTATTATATTATTATTATTACTATTATTATTATATTTATTATTTATTAGATTACTAAAATACCCTTAATATGTTGGTATTATTACTAAAATACCTACGGTCAACTGACGCTAGAAGTCAGAAGAACCCGCCGGAGTAACACAGGGAGTCAAAGTTCGCAAATTCTTTTTCAGTGGTTATTCCATCTCGCTACGTTATTTTCCAGGGAAACAAAATGCAGATTTCTCTCTCATTTATAAAGTGAGTGCTCTAACATTGAGCCACATCCAATTTATAAAAAAATACCTAATATTAGAACACTATCTGAAACTTAAGTAACCAAATTAAAATTAAAAAAAAAGATTGAATGAACTAATTAGTACAATAGTAATACTTAGTTAGAAATGTCCTATTTTATAAAAGTTTTTTTATGTGCTTTCTGTTTTAGTTATTTCTAAGAGCAGCACTCGCATTGAGGTCTTGCCTTTATTCTCAAGATAGAGATTTCCTTTGTATCTCTTATCCATCCGATCATCGATCTCCTATTTTCATATGAAAAACAGAGGTTTCTAATTTATGAAATCTCTATATATAGAGGCTCTCTGTTCACTACTATAAAATTTATGTATTTTAGGAATCTAATTCATATATCGGTGAAGATTAATTTAATAATATATTAATGAGAAAGACATGAAGGTAATAACTTATTTATGATGACTTTATGCTCTCAACATGCAAGTCATATGTCAATTTCTCCATCATTTTAAAACGTCTATAACGTTTTCATACGATATTTTTTTAGAATTTTTTTTTACCATAATAACAAACGTTTTTTTATCTATAATATGAATATCATATTGTAATATAAAAATATAAAAAAAAGTTTGGGGTTTTTTTATATTGTGTTATTTGGTTGTTCATTATGTTTTTCTATGCATTGTGTTATAGATTTTGGTCATCATGTTTTTCAATTGGTACTCATATTACAAATAAAAATTAACACAAAGATTACATCATTGTGTCTTTTTGTTCTTATTATGTCTTTATGCTCAACATTTGTCTTTCTATTTATCATTGTGTTATAGTCATTGTGCTCAACATTCACTTAAGTTGAGAAAAATAGTATTATGTTCATTGCGTAATCTGTAGATTCCATTGTGTTTTACGTTTCAAGTCATTGCGTTATATGTATTTACCATTGTGTCTTACGTTTGGGGCCATTTTGTTATATGTATTCATTATTGTGTTTTACGTTTCAGGTTATTATGTTATATATTTATCACTGTGTTTTATGTATTAGATAATATGTTGGTATTTTTCATTATATTTACATACTATTACACGAAGGTGTTATAAATATTTATAAAAAAAACATAATGATCAGTTGAAAGACACAATGACAATAATACACATTGACAAACAGAAAGACACAATGCCGAAAAAAGACACAATGGTAAGCAAAAAGACACAATGACGTAATTTTTTTTATTTTTATATAATAAAATTATATATATATATTAAAGATAAAAATGCTTGTTATTATGGTGAATTTTATTTAAAAAAATATCATATGAAAAAGTTATAGATGTAGTTGGTCGTTCCAAAGAATGATGGGAGAATTAACATATGACTTGCATGTGAAGAGAGAAAATGTGCATAATTACTTTTATACTATTTTTTTTTCCTTTAGTCCCTATTTAACACATGTCAATTAATTATGATTTCTTATACTTTTCATTTTTGTTGGCATGTTTAGAATAACTCAACCCTTGTAATTTTAAACATTTTGAATTATACTTTTAACCATTTTGTATTGTACGACCTTATGTGACATTATGTACGTCTAAAAGTTAACCGTATAAAGATATATTAGATAGAGAAAGAAATAATAATAATGAAAAAATTAATATAGAGAAATAATAGAGTAAAGTGTTATTTTCGTTCTTGTGCTTTGACAAATAATGTGAATTTAGTCTAAAAAAATTATTTTTTGCATATGGACCCTCCACGTTTCCCAGTTCTTGCCAATTACATCCAAATTACTAACCCCATTAAATTTAATCGTTAAGTCAGAGGTAAACATGTCTTTTCATCATTTATTTATTATAATACTTATTTTAGTGAACTGCGTTTTTCGTCCCTCTAGTTTGTCCAAATCTGCAGTTTTAGTCCAGTAGTTTCAAATTTGCTTTCTTCCCTGTGGCTTCATTTCACTTGCAATTAAACCCAAATTCCATAATATCGATAAGTCTGGTCGTTAAACCCATCAGTGTGCCCTTTACGTGAGGGACAGTTTTGTTCCTTGTTTTTTTTTTCCTTTTTCTGCAAATACACCCCAGCCCCTCACGTGAGGAGGCTTGCGAATTAGAACTGAAGTTTATTTAGGGAGAGAAACGACAAAGCTGGTCGTCACGTGAGGGGCACACAAATGGATTAACGACCAAAATTAACAAGGTTAATAAATTCGGGTTTGATTGCAAGTGAAATGAAACTACAAGTACGAAAATTGCAAACTTGAAAGTATTGGACTAAAACTGCAGATTTGGACAAACCACAAAGACGAAAATCGCAGTTCACTAAAATAAGTATTATAATAAAGAAATAGTGAAAAGACATGTATATCCTTGACTTAACGATTAAATTTAACTGAGTTAGTGATTTGGATGTAATTGGCAAGAACTGGGAAACATGGAGGGTCCATATGCAAAAAATAAACTTTTTAGACTAAATTCACATTATTTATCAAACCATAAGAACGAAAATGACACTTTAATCGAAATAATATAAGAGTGACATGTGGAGGTTAAACAAACTTCTGATATAAATTTAGAGAAATGTGGATTTTTTTTATAGATTAAGATAGAGATTCTGTAAAAGCAATTCAACATTTATAAAACGTCATTTGAACATATGACAACATTATACTTAAATAGAAAAAGAAATTATTTATGTTATATTATTATTTATTTTTTAGAAACTAACTATATAATATTCTTAGAGTTAAAAAAAATAATGAAACTAAACTAATAAAAAAGCAACAAGCAGGTGTTTTCTTTTATAAGATTTCTATCTATAAATTACAAAATATAATTAAATATATTTTTATCTTTTTAGGCTTTTAAGCCACAACACACAACAATCGTTCTTTGTGAACACATTTACATGATTTATTGTCCGAATATTATATTAAATATAACAAATAAAACGATGTGTTATTCTTTCTGGCTTTGTAAGCCACATGAGTCACATGACATGAAGTAGATATCAAGTTAAGATCGATAATAAAACAGAAATGAAAAGGCTGCCTGAAGTAGTAATACGTCATGGCATTATTGATAGTACCAAACAGGATCATTTTAGTGCTTATCTTTGACAATGGTGATGGGACAATGTGCATTAGTGACCAAATAGTTTGTAACACTTCCTAGTATTATCCTGCAACATCACAATCATACAAAGTAAAAGGTTACTAGCTTTTTCACAACATTATTGTAATAAAACATTGTATCTATAGGTCAAATGTTCACATGTTTTATATATTTAACATAAAGTGTCTTTTTTCTCAAATTGAAGAGTTTACAAACACCTTTTTTTTGTCCTAGATTCTCATGGTTTTACAAAATGACGGCTAATTCATGCATCCTCTAATTATACTATTAAATTTACGCGCTTTTGGCCTTCGAACTGATTGCGGATGCCTAAATAGCAAGGACCAATCTAATTGAGGTATTATTATTAGAGGCAAATAGGTGCTAAGTAATCAACCATCCTATTAATCTCAAAGATTGCTTTAAGTCATTATTTAAATTTTTTATAATTGTTTTTTAGTTTAAAAGAAAAATTAAGTTATTCAAAACCCTGATATTTATTTAGTCAAGTTGTTCATAATTCATATTAAAGGAAAATCTTAATTTAAAAATCAAAATTATCTATATGCTTATTAATCTTGTTTCTTATATAACTTTTGAAGATCTTATAACTGGTCATGATATTACTAGCTAGTACCTAAATTTTGGCTTATTACAAATATGTTATGTGCTACAATGATGAGCATATCATATACACAATAAATATGCAATTCATAGTTATGGGCTTGGCTACTATTTTCTAAAGTACCTTAGGTCCAATATTGCTTCTTGGGCTAGACAGCCCATACATGTAAACGTTTGTATGTTAGTTTTTTGTATAGTTTCCTCCCAATTTCCCAAATGTTATGATTTAATCCAAGTTTACCGAGAAGAGTTTTTAACCTTAATAAATATCTTGATTTCATTATAAACCCTTCATGTTAGTTCGTTCTTCTAAAACAGTAAAACTTTTACCCAGTTTCTCATTTAAATTTCCGTTTCAAACACTTCACTTCAAGCATCGATATCTCATTTGCATTTGCTTCATTAAGAACACATATAATTTATAGTTATGCCAAAGTTGGTAGCATTTAGTTATAGCTAATATGATCTATTGATAGACAATTTAAGCATTTCAATAAAAACAATTCAAAAAAAAAAGATGATAGAATTAGAATGTTGGGAAGATACCTCTTGAGAGCACTGAGTCCTCTGCTACCCATGACCAGTGTATCCAGCTTCATATCTTCAGTAGCTTCAAGCAACTTCTCCCTTGCATCTCCCCAGTACAACTTGGCCACAACTTGAATCTAACAAAACATATTCAAAATCAGGTAATCATGTTAAACAATACAGAACACCCAAATTAATGTCATAGGTTTCTTAATCTACACATTTTACAATGACTAGCTAAACGAGACAAGCATAGGCTCGTTTAAGGTATGGATGTAAATGAGCTTAGGACATAAATGTCGAGGGGGGCGGACTCAATATGTAAAAAAGAATTCATAAACTAGAGGGGCGTGGGCTCAAAATTTCGGTCGGAAACGGGTAAATTTACACTATGTGTAAAAATTTTCGGCCGAAAAAGTATAAATTTACACTACCGAGCGAAAAAACGGAGGGGCCGGGCTCAAAATTTCGGTCGAAAACGGGTAAATTTACACTATGTATACAAATTTTCGGGAAAAAAAGATAAATTTACACTACCGAGCGAAAAAACGGAGGGGGACGGACTCAAATTTTCGGTCATAAACGAGTAAATTTACACTATGTATAAAAATTTTTAACAATAAAAGGATATATTTATACTATCGAGCGAAAAAACGGAGGGAGCCGGGGCCACCCCTGGCCCCAACTAAGCTTCGTCCTTGAGCTTAGCAGAGCCTGAGCTCGAACTCGGCTTGTTTCAAGCTCTTTTTTAAAACTCGAGTTCGGCTCGTGAGTCAATTTTTGAAGTTCAAGCCCGGTTCGTTTATTATTTATCAATTAATCCATATGCATTTTTATCTATTTTTTATATATTTTGAGAAAGCCCTTTAAATGCTCAGCTAGAGCTCGTGTGCGGTGCCTTACATAAACCATAGCTCGGCTAAGCAGTGTGAAATTAATACAAAGAAGTCCAAAATGCTTAAAAATTTAAAACCATATTAAGGTTCGACAAGCCTAAACAATCTTCCAATACAAGGTTTGAGCTCGATAATTAAACGAGCTTTATTTGAGGCTCACATTGGATAAGCTCGGCTCGCTTCGAGCGTTTTATCCAATCTGATCTCAAATAGCTCACGAGTGACTTGGCTCGTTTGCAGCCCTTAACTCATGTAAAAAACTTATTAGTTATCACCTAAATTTGGAAAAATAAACATTAAATTTGGAGATTGAAGTTTGGATCAAGTAAGTTTAACAGTTTGAATTAATTCAGGATCAAAATAATGAGCTAACAGGATATAGTGATAGGACCAAATACAAACAACTCTTAACACGAGAATCGCACATCTAACCAAAGTAATTTATTTAAACTAGAGTAATTATTATTACACTACTTCATTTGTTGTGTGTTTGTACCGTAACAATCATGACACTACAACAAAATAAAGTAGCGTAACAAATACAAATGTAGTTCAAAACTATAGCATAATAATAATAATAATAATAATAATAATAATAATAAATACTCTAAATCTAGAACAATTAATGTTCATCAATATTTTCGAAGATATTAGAACCTCTTTTTGTCTAGCTGCAGTATCAAGCATATCAAGAACATCAACATCCGCCTTCAAGTCATATTTCGCCATGACTTCCGGCTCACGGAACTCCACCAACGGGATCAAAGCTAATATAACCACAAAAACAAATCAATCACAGTTTAATAAACCAAACCAAATCGAATCAATATATCGTTGCTTACGAGAGCCGTTGGTCTCCCAGAGTTTGTTCCTGGACTCATCATTGGAATGAGATTTGATATGAATGATGTAGAACGTGTCACCTTTGTCACCCAAGTTGTCGATCGCCCACTGCAAAGCAGCTTTACTGCTTTTGGAGAAATCAATCGCCACGCCTACCTTCCGATCCTTCGCCATTTGTGCTATCAGATCAAAAACAACCCAAGTCAAAAGATGTTTTAACAAACTGTTTGCAGGGTACAAATGAGGTTGTAGAAAAACAGAAGTACGAATGAGGGATTTTACTTTTCTTTCTTTTGACTACTTGGTATCAGGGATGTTCAAAAAGCTCGCGGCTCGCTCGAAAATAGCTTGAAAAATGCTCGGCTCGAAAAAGCTCGATTCTAAATGAGCTCGGCTCGATTTCTGAACGAGCCGAGCTCGAGCCAAGGTCAGCTCGGCTCGTGGCTCGGTCTGGCTCGACTCGTTAGCTCGGCTCGTTGACTTGGTTATATTAAACCCTAAATTTTAATATCTATATATAATAATTGCATATCAAGAAATAAATAAAAAACAATTATACATATATTATGCCACTAAATACCTAAAAGCTTATAAAAGAATAACTAAAAAAACATTTAACGTTAAAAATTCTATGGTTTATAATTTTTATATAATATGTATGTTAAAACTTATAATTTTTTTATTTTATATATCAAAATTTGTAAAATATAAAATAAAAAAAATTAAATGAGCCGGCTCGACGAGCTCGAGCTCGGCTCGAGCTTTAAACGAGCCGAGCTCGAGCTCGATTTTTCAGCTCGATAAAGAAAACGAGCCGAGCTCGAGCCAGCTCGATTAAGTTCGAGCTCGAGCTCGAGCACACTCTAGCTCGGCTCGGCTCGTTTACAGCCCTAGTTGGTATTGATTGTGTCTGTGTCTTGTGTTTTTAACTCCCGTGGTTGGTGCCACAAATTATCTTTTATGGGATTTATTTTTCGGTTTTAATCTTAAGTTGTATGTGTATTGATATTGTTTGGATGTCTACTTATTTATTTTTTTTGAGTTTTTATCGGTATCGTAACGAACTTAACTGTTAATATGATGGATTTTGTTAAATAGTTTTCTTTTTGATAATGTAATGTTTTTTATATTTTGTTAATCATATAATTGAATTGAAATGGATATTAATATTTTTAATTGATGTAATGTTTTTATATCTTGTTAATCATATAACTGAATTGAATAGGATATTAATATTCGTATGGTACTTGTTAAGTAAGGTATATGAGCTGGTGATAACAAGATATGCACGAAAGGTATCTGCTAATAAAATATTAGTTGTTAAAAGAAATTTAAAAAGCTAGTGTACCCTTTTGAAGGGCAACTTTTTTAACACAAACCAGCAAGACTAGTAATTAATCACCGAGGTACTCAAATAGTTCACCCTATACAGTATGCACACCAAAGCTATATTAAAATTTAGTTAAAATAGATGGGGTAAAGTTAAAATATAAAGGAAGACAAAAATGAGAAGTGTGACAATGATTTATGGTCACACAAAAACCTCTTAAAAATAAATTGAAAAAAAATAATAATAAAAAATCATCTTAAAAGCCAAAAGCTGTGCTATCTTATGGACCTAACATAGGTCACATCCCTCACGTGCGCCAAGAGTACATTCGATAGCATCCTCATAAGGTTTAAAGATCCAAACCTTCTTCTTCTTCTTAGCGGAAACGCAAGTACTATAGTTCGAGATATATACTTTAGTACTTTTTTTTTGAAAGTCAGTCAAGCAAGAAGGAAGGCAGGATTAGCTTTCAAGCAGTCTTCAAGCATGACATGAATTCAAGCCAGTCTGCTTCGGAGATCTGATTCTACTTTCATGCCACCTTTCACTTCCCCGTGGCATTGCCTTTGATTCTGGCTTTAGATTAGGGTCTTGCTTACAATAGAGATCAATCTTTCATTCTCTTTCCTAGTGCACTATAAGCTATTAAAGAAGAGCTTAGGGCTATGGTCTCACTTTCCCTAGTCTCATAATCAAAGACTACTAACCAATCCTAATATGTGAATGGCTTAGGTGCCGTGGACTCTCTTGCTTACCGTAGACTCTCCTTATAAGTCAGCCATGACTCTTAGCCCCCTAACTAAGCCGTAGCGCTGGGTTGCACTCTTTCTTCTATCAACTGAGGAAATGCACCTTTCGTTTGAAATGCCCTTGTACTCCTATCTACTTTCAGTCTCTTTGCTTTGCTCGGTCCAAAAAGGATCAGGATCTAATTCTGCCATACGTTTCATTTTCCCCGTTTTCACAGAAAGGAGGAAGCCGATCACGAACGCTATAGGTGTGGGAGCGATCCTGGTCAGGGAAGGCTAAGACGGCGCCTCGCATATGGGTAGCAAGAGGGCGCTTATGCCCCGACGGTGGGGCCTTATGGGGAAGGGCCCAGTATAAATAAAAACGAAAAAATTTAAAAAAACAAATTGTTTCCACCATCATTCCCGTTCAAAAAATAGAAACGCAAAAAAAAATGACGAAAAGAAGCAATATCGAGATCAAAGACACAATAACAAAAATGAACAAAAAACACAATTATAACTAAAAAAACACAATATATCACAAAATATAATACAATGTCGAACAAAATATAGCACAATGTTGAGTAATATAACACAATATAAAGAAACAAAAACACAATGCCAAAGAAAAAAGACACAATTAATAACAAAAATAAACACAAAACACAATGATAAATAAATAGACACACTGACTTTTTTCACTCACCAATGTTTTTTTTTGGAGAACGAGAAAGACGGTGGAAATATTTGTGTTTTTACTTTTTTTGTTTTTTTATTAATTTTGAGTCATGATTTTTTAATTAAATTTTTTTTTTGGGTTTTTATGTGTGACTATAAATCCTTATTATTTTTGTTTTTCTTTGTAGAATAACTTGACCCAAACAGATGAAGAACCACATTGTCCGAGTTATTAATAAACAATTATGTTTTATCAAAAAAGTAATACCTATAAAACATTATTTTAAAAATATAAAAAAGAAATTAGAAAACAAAAATCAAGACAAATATTAATTAAACTTAACGTAGCATCATATTTAGTGTTAGAACATGAATATGGAGAGCTAGTTTTCGATTTTTAATACCCACTAACATGATTACATCTTTTTTAGTTTGGTTCGGATCAATTTAAGTTAGAAAATGTAAAAACTCAACTTAATATTATGAAATTTAAGTCTAACCAATGGTTATGTTTATAAACTTAGTTTATTTGGTACGGTATATGTTTTTTTTTCCTTTTTCTGTTTATAACGTCATGCCACAAGTAGATTTTTTAACACAAATTTGTAAAACCTTTTAAATCATGTTTCACCTAAACTTGATCTTCATTTCCATGGGCATGCCTAAGGGTTTGGGCCCAATACCGAAAGGAAAGACAAACATCCCAACAAACCAAATAGTGAGCCTTCAAGATGACGATGGTGAGCGGTGACAACTGACAAGAAGATTGGTGTAAAGCTGCACAAACTGTATTTTAATAAACCGAAACCGGATAAAAACCGGCTCTAGGTATGGTCAACAAAAGCCAAGAACCAGGTCAGGAAGAAACATGTTTCGGGTATGGTCGGGTATTTGATCGGTTTTGTCAGGTTTTATCGGGTTTCGGGTAGGGTCAGGCCGAGTTTTGACCGGATATTAGAAGACCCGGTACCGGTAAGAAACGCAAAACCTAGTCCGTACCCACGGGTCAGGTAGGGTCAAGTCCGAAACTGGTTTTTTTTTCGCCACTAGGTTGGTGTACATTGTGGCCCGGTAGTAGCAACATAAGATCCAATTACAACTGGAACCAAAGATGATGGTGGTCCAAATTAATTGTCTTTCAAGCATTAAGTCCTTCGATTGCTGTAAAAGGAAGTAGACAACAACAATTATACTTAGAGCATCCATAACACTAGATATTTACATCAACGGCACATCTGTAGTTCAAATTAATAGAAATATAAATTAAAGATAAAAATATATATTAAACTTAAAAAAGACATTAAACTTAACATAAATTTAAAAAATACATTAAACCTAAAATTAAAAAAATACATAAAACTTAAAATAAAAAATACATTACACCTAAAATTAAAAAAATACATAAAACTTAGAATAAAAAATACATTAAACCTATTTTTGATATACCATAGATGTTCATTTAAATCATTTCGAAGCGCGTTATGGAGTATTTTGCTATGTAAATCTCAAAACTTTTGTAAGCATTCTCCATGACTTGTTAATTCTATGTCTTCCTCATCATCATCATCCGACCACTCGGCAACGTCGTTTCCTTCATCTTCAACGAGTGTAATATAATGCAAGCGTACATGATATATGTTATTATTTTAAGGCTCCATAATCTTGTTAGCCCTTGTATAATGTGACATTGAGCTTGGAGGACATCGAACGCCCTCTCAACATTCTTTCTTGCCGACTCGTGACGTTCTTTGAATTATTGCTTCTTCGATTCTTGTGGAAACAAGAAGCTTTTTACAAGTGTGGCCCATTCATAATAAACATAATTTGGTAGATAGTATATCCTCTCGTACACTTTGCTATTAACGGTAAAAATACTGGCAATGCATTACTGCCTAACACTGCGATGAACATTGGTTGCTGAATTTATGACATTGATATCACTGTTTAATCCTACAACTCCAAAATAAGTATGCAAAATCTTAACGTTTTGAGGCAACCGCTGCAATCATTATGGTGGGACAACCTTGGTCACCGCGTGTAT
The DNA here is from genome assembly GCF_021521415.1 of Bidens hawaiensis. Lineage (NCBI taxonomy): Eukaryota > Viridiplantae > Streptophyta > Magnoliopsida > Asterales > Asteraceae > Bidens > Bidens hawaiensis. The sequence continues at coordinate 97,643 of NW_027505093.1, read as the reverse complement.
ATTGCTCTTTCCAAGCAACCGAGCAGTTTTTCCAAGACCAATGCATACAATTAATGGTTCCTAACAAGCCACGAAATACATGACAAGTTGAATGTACTTCCATTAATCACTGGATATCAATTTTGTTAGGTCTTCTAAGATAATATTTAGGGTGTAATTCGATAACATACTTCAAAGATTCCATAGACACTTGCTGGCAGTAGATTCACTGACCCTTTTGTATTCGTCGGTATTGTAAATTGTTGTGTCGCCAACTAATGGATGACATGTGCATTTCTGGATTGGGGGGGGGGGGGCTTTTCTACTAACAACATGGACTCTTTATTGAAAGTATGGAAAGTTTGTTGACAAATCGTTTACAATTCTCATGAATAGTAGACGACGCATCATGAACCGATGTCTAAGTAGCTATCTAGGAACACTGGATTTTCAGAAAAATAGTCATTCCATAGACGAGTGTGGCCATCTTCATGACCCATGTTTATTTCTTTGCGTTTATTCCTTCCATGTCCAGAACTTGAACCTTGTTGCCCGTAACTTGACCCTTGTTTATGCTTCCACAACAAATACATTTTTTGTCATCATCGGACATCAACTCCCGTTAGAAACTCATTGTGACATTAAATACTTGGGATTCAATCGTAGGAAGAATAACAAGAGGTGGAGACGGAGATTGTGATGCCACGTCACCATGGATCAAGGCGCCGAAACCGTGGGTGATCTTAGTTTGATGCAAGCAGCTCTCAAATGAAATAGCCAAGATCCAAGTGCATCATGTGATGAGTTCTTATCCATTTTCAAGATTTTTAACATTTTTCATAAAAACTATTCAGATTGTTTTTTTGTTTTTTTTGTTTTTTTGTTTTTTTTTTGAAAAACTAAATATCATTGAAACGAAAAGAGGCCCAAATGTACAGGGAAAAGGAAACTAGTTACAACTTACAACCCCAATGAAATGAAAACGATAACCTAAAATATTACAAAAGGGAGGTTTAGAAAATTAAACTTCCACCATTATTTCCAATCCAATACTGAAAGGTTGCTTGCTTCACCGATTAGAAAGATGTAGCTTTAATATCGTTTATCACCTTGGTCATGGAAAGTGGCTTGTTGTTAAAGATGATTTCATTCCTTGATTTCCGTATCATTCAACAAGTAACCGTCGAAATAGATTGAATAACATGGCGTTCCTCCAAGTTGCTTATCATGTGTTTACTTGAATACTCAAGTATTTCTTTCCCAAATCAAACTACTGCCTAAGATTTGGTAACTAAACCCAAGCATTTATTATATACCGCACCCATTTGACTACTTTACAATGTACCATTAAACGCAACGGGAATTAGAATGTAATCCGCATAGCACACACTCAATGTCACCAAAATTTACCCTTCTAGTTGATAATGCTTCTTTGGTAGAAATCCGATCCAGTAGCAACCTCAATTTGAAGCAATTATCCTTAATGGGTACGCAACTTAGCCAAAATTCAAAGTCAACCACCTGGTGATTCGGTCTAATTGCCACCTTATAGCCTTCACGAAAAAAAAACCCATTTAATAAGTCATCCACCCCTATCCACAACCACATGTCAGGTTGTTTTGGCCTCGGTTCGCCAAGACCCAACTTACTGAACACAGAATACGGCATGAGATTGATGCTGGCCCCAAAGTCGGCCAAAGCATGTCAAACCGTATCGTCGCCTAAGATGCAGGGAATTGTAAAAATCCCAGGATCGGCCATCTTTTCAGGCAACTTGCTCTGCAAAACTGCAGAGCACCCAACACTCAACGGAATAGAATATACCTCAGCTAGCTTCTCCTTATTGGAAAGAATTTCCTTGAGGAATTTGGCATATTTGGGCATCTGAGTAAGCGCCTCAAGGAAAGGAATGTTCAGGTGAAGCTGTTTGAGAAGTTCAAGGAACTTGGAGTTTTTCTCCTCATCTATGTCCGATCGGAGTCTCCCAGGATAAGGTAGTTTGGGTTTGTAGACTCTCAGAGGTGGGCTTGATGATGATGAAGGTATATCGGTCGGCTTCGTGCTCCCTGGAATAGTCTGCTGGTGTGCCTCGGCCGGAGGAGGCTCCATTTGGATCTCCTAGTCCACCTGCTCCTCTTCATCAACCACAGGTGTGACAACTCTCGAAGGACCAACATCTCTTTCTCTTCTAGCACCACTCCTATTAGTCACCGCTTTGGCGAACCCTCTCGGATTTTTCTCAGTATTACTTGGTAGCGAACCTGGTGCTCTCTCGGATAACTGGCTGGCAATCTCTCCGACGTGACGCTCAAGATTAGCTAGAGATGTGGCCTGGTTTTTCAACATATCATCGTGTTCCGAAAATTTCGCCTCATTTGTCACTCGGTTCCTCTCATCTCGCTTCAGCAGCTCAACCATCATCTCCTCCAGTGAGGCTTTCTTCTCCTCTCTCCCCACTTATTTCGAGCTTTCCTGACCTGAACTCCCCTGCCCGAATAGATTCTCTCGATGCTGGTTTTGGTATTGGGCTTGGTAGCCACTGGCTTGCCCCCCTCGATAGTTATTCTGATTTCTCCAGCCAGTGTTCCCGCCGAATGCGGGGGTTTGATATCTCAAGGGGTTGTTGACGAAGTCAACCTCCTCCTAATTGCTACCCGGCTTAACAGGACAGTCAATGGTGTCGAGACCCCCTCGGCAAACCTCACACTTCGCGACGCTCTTAACGGTAAGATCTTTAACGAGTTTGTTTAAAACATCAATCTACGCCTGCATGCTAGTGCTCAAATCGACTTGAAATACTCCTCTCGATGATGTGAATAGTTTATGCCCCCGTGCCCCTCGTAGCTCGCTGCTAGATCATCAAAAAGGACGATGCACTCATCGGGATCTTTATTCTTAAGGAGGTTCCCGTTAGCAGTTTGGTTCAACATCTCTCTCATGTGCTGTGTGGCTCCATTATAGAATTTCTCGATGAGCATCCACTTATCTAAACCATGATGAGGATAACTAAGAAGGAGGTCCTTGAATCTTTCCCAAACTTCCCCGAAAGACTCGTCAGATCTCATGCGGAAGGAACAAATATCCTCACGGAGTCGAGCGGATTTAGATGGCAGAAAGAATTTGGTCATGAATTTCTCTTGAAGGCCCGCCCAAGGGGTGATGGATCCAGCAGGTAGTGACTTCAGCCATTTGTAGGCTTTTCCGTCAAATGAGAAAGGAAAAAGACGGAGATAGATGGCTTCATCGTTCATGTTGCCGATATTGAAAGTTTCGCAGATTTGAACAAACATGTCGATGTGGTTTGAAGGATCTTCGCTCTCTAACCCTTGGAATTGAAGTGCGGTCTTGATGAGTTGCATGACGTGGGCAGGAATAGACCAGTTGCCAGCGGCGGTACCGTTCGGTAAAGTGATGCTAGAATGAGGATTCGGAGTCGGCCTACCATAGTCAGCTAGTACTCTCCTAGGTGGTTGGTAACCCATGTTCCTATCCCTAGAAGAAGCGGAAGAAACAGAAGAAGAAGAAGAAAAAGAAGAAGAAGAATCAGTACTTGTTGGTGAAACAGAACGCTCTCTCTTTCGTGCTGGACTTTCTCGATATCGTCAGAAGATTCAAGCTTTTGAGGTCCTTGTGAGCGGGTATGAGGCATACGACTATAAAGAAAAACTAAAATTAACTAAGCTAAAATTAAAATAAAAAACAAATAAAAGCAAATAAGCAAGTAAAAAAGAAAACACCCAAGTCCCCAAACTTGGGTTGTTCTCTAATCGCCTCAAACCATGTCCCCAGCAACGGCGCCAAAAACTTGATGTGCGAATATATATATATATATAGGGGAAGGATCAAGAGAGAACTCCTTGTTTTGGAGAGAACTAGAGAACTCCTAAGTAGAGGGTTATTTTTGTAAATTGCCCTAATAGAGAACAACTCACGTCTTCTTTGTTTGCCCTGCCTTCCCCTGTTCCCTGATATCAAAAGAAACCCTAGTTCAACAAAAATTAGCATCAGCAGCTTCCAAATCGTGACAAATCGGTCATATATAAACCCTAATCAACGATTATTTCAATCATTTAACACGTCAATTGCAGGTATTTGTAATCCACCTGTTGTCTTCCTTAGTCATTCATGGATTTTAACTGATTTATTGTTTGTGTTTAATTGCTAAACCGATTAGGTGTTGCTTCGTCTGAAATTTGTACAAGCAAAATTGACATTGTAATTCTAGAATTACATGAGTCTAGGTTAAAATATGTTGCTACTCGATGAAGGAACCTAATTTGTTTGATCGAAGTGCTCAACAGAATTCATTTGTTGATATTGGTTCATTATCTGGCTATTTTAATAGTATTCTATTGCTATTTGGTGGCTTTTATCAGCAAGGTAGAATTTTATTATATGGTACATATGTGTAATATAATGTTAAGTATTACATATATGCAATATAATGTATGCAATAATACATATTAGCTGCAAACAGATGCAAACCCTTGGAAGCTATTATTAAACAAATTCGTGATGAGAGCTCACTCTATGCTTACATTAAGTCTTCATTCGTCTAAAATTTTGACTGTCGATGGCAAGTTTTGTGTCAGGTAAAGTGATTTGATTTGCCTTTCTTTTATGAGTTCTTATTTGTTGTAGTTTAAATACATGTATTTTAATGGTTTATAAGCTGCATTTTTCTTTTGTGTAATGTTGTTTGTTGTATGTTTGTTTACGGACTGCACACCAGGTGTTCGATTAAATGTCCGGTTGGTTTTTTTGTTAGTGAAACATTAGTTTTGTGTTGTTTAAACCGCACGTGCATTTTTTTTACTTTTTTTTGCCAATGCATGTATTTTAATGGCTTAGAATATGTGTTTTATGATTTGTGTATTGTTGTTTGTTACCGATTACGGTGGTTTATGAATTTCACAGCAGGTGCCCGACTAAATGTCAGGTTTTTTTTTTTTTTTTGTTATTAAGCCTGTGTTTTGGAGTTATTTTTGATTGCCCATGCCATTCTTACTTACTTTGCATATGCATGCCTTTTAATGTATTAATATATGTGTTTTATGCATATAACATCATGCATAATGAGTCGGTTTATGGATTGTGTACAAGTTTCATCAGTTGTTGGTTTTTTTTGTTTTTTTGTTATTGAAGCATGCATTTTAGAGTTTTTTTTAACTAGCGATACCTTTTTTATTGTTTTGTAGATGCATGTATAATGTCATAGACAATGAGTTGTTCTTTGTTGTTGTAGACAGTTTCTTATTGGATTTTTTTGTTTTTTTTGTTTTACATTTATGCATATCAGGTGTTCTAGTAAATGCTTTGTTTTCTATTTTGGAATTCTAGTTGCGTATAAAAGTAGTATAGGTGTTTGTTATTTGTTTATGTTCTTTGGTGTATTGCTTTGTTGGGTTGCCATTATCTCTTTGAACGCGAATATAGTTATGTCATACTATATATTTGTGTTTAACTAAATAAATTCTAATTTAGTTGCAGCGTTTCGTAGGTCTTGGTTTCACAGCAATCAGCATATAAAATAAGAACACGCGCAACAAAGCACATGCAAAATCACTTGTTAATAGTTATTACTCAAAGTGAAGACCATGCTCAATTTGATCGGGATGCCTAGTCAAGCTCCTATGCTGTGTTGCTTCAAGTTCTAGCAGTTCTACCTGTAATCTCTTGCAATTTTTTGATGTTGAGCAACAAGGTAGCATCATATTTTATATAATACGTATATGCAGTATAATATCTTGCAATTACCTTGCGTTCAACAAGCAAGTCATGTACTACACAAGTGTAATACCAAGAGTTTTGTACATGTAATATTGTCTAATTATTACACGAATGTAATATCACTTTTTTGATTATCTCATAACTTTGCATTTTGTTATATGTAATTTTTACCCAAACGAGTTCATTTGTTTATATGTGTATGTCAAATTTGATCATGTGCCAACAAAGATGAAGATAAATTAGCGAGATTATCAGTATTTAATACTTGAAGCATAATTATTAATAACATCACAACCTATATTCAACATAATATTTGTATTACGCATATGTAGTGTATGCTTTAAATAGTCTATGTCCATTTTAATATCGTATGTCAACACCTAATTATACGTTAAAACAAACCAATAATATTAATATGTGATACGGTATTAATTCATGTTTGCGATACAACAATAATACATATGTCTGTTGCATTAGTGCTACATATATGTAATACACCATGACTACATATATCTAATACAATTAATACAATCATATTAAATTGTTTTAAAAATATGCGTAACGAAAGTATTGCATATATGAATCACAATACGGCATACATGTAACGTGATCCAGCTTATCTAAACCATACATTCATATGTATTATATTACATATATGTAGCATAACTAAACAAATATTGCATTAATATTACCATCACAATATTTATCACCACCATATAAAGTATCATAATATTCATGTTATCTTAACACGTTCGATTCCAAATCCCAACACTCTAACAATATATAATCGTTTATTTTACATCGCGTTAACACCAACAAATAGCTGACGTGGATGTGAACTAGTTCCTATTACAAAGCTTGTATTTTTTTCATGCCTTTAGTCTTATAAACTCCACATATTTGTCCAGTATACCTCCTTTGCTTTATGCTCCCCATCACCTAATTATAAATTAAAAGCTAATGGTTAACATTTATATATGATACATTAGTACAACATATATGTAATACATCAGTACTACATATATGTAATACATTAGTACAATAGGGTCGATCTGGAATTAATTGAAGAATCGACAGTTTTACCTGATCTTGAGTCTGCCTTGTATTATACATGTGATTTATGGTCCTCAGTGCATGAGCAATTTGGTCTCAGGTCGAGTTCAAGTACACAACAAAAAAGAAAAAAATATAAAAGAAAACAAAAACTGAGTTGCTTGAAATTAATAAAACTGAAGGATTGACATACCCTTTTCAAAGGGAATATGAATATGTTTTGAGCCTTTAACCATATATTAAGCATGTTACTATTAGAATAACATGCAACATCTAGCAGTGGCAACATAAAGTAAATTGGTTTCCACATGATTTTCTAAATGCCATTTTTTGTATGCAAATAAAATAAGCACATAAGCCTTCACTATCATAAGATTATTCTGAGAAAGATAATGATTTTAACATTAACGATAGTCAAACTTAACAGTTATGGAGCAAAATTAACCTGACAACATGTTATAATTTAAGTACCAACAATAACGAGCTCATTTAGACATTTCATCGAACAGTTGGAGGGCATAACGAGCTCATTTAGACATCTCATTTATAACTGTCAATATATGTACTTAATAGATAAGTGGTGCATCGAGTATGCTCTTCATATACATAATACTTAACAAATCGTGTGAAATAATCAAACTGATATCAATATGTGCATTGTTTATAGCATAATCAATGTACAAATTAACGTTCGATGACACTCTACTACTACGCTCAACACTACATATATGCAATATAACTAGAAATGTGCAGTAAAATACATCAATTACGAACTACATATATATCATGTTCGACTAAGCATGTAAGACATCTAAATATCAAAATATGATAATACATATGCGATCGTTCGCAACTTTAAAACAGAGCATCCATACTATATGCATGTAATGCACCTATATGACACTTATAATGTGTGAATTGAACGATTATGAGTACGTACATGCTAGTATTATGCAACTTCCTGCTTGATTTCATCGCGATTGATTGGACAAATTCGATGATCGAACTACTGGCACCTAATTAACACTGATAATGTGTGAATTTAATGACAAGCAGAACTATGTATATATAATGCATATACGCAATGCATCAACTCTGCATATTATAAATATAGGGGCTACACATATGTAATATAATCGACTATATATTTACTTTGATAGATAAGTGATGCAATAATTATGCACTGCATATATGTAATACTTAACAAATCATGTAAATATGACCAATCGATGTTGATAATGCGTAAAAATAGATGTGATTGGTTTCGTGTATTTACATTGCCACACGATGCATATTGAGACCATATATTAGTTCTAATATCCAATTCCGCTTTCTCACAAGCAATTCATCGAACACTTGGTGTGCAAACTTAAAAAAAAAAAAAGACTTAACTTGGACAGTTCATAACCAACCATCCTATTGTGTTTTGACAACATGTTAAGAATCACGTTAATTAATAAATAGTTTTCATCTCTAATTAGTGTCGCAATAGCCTCTGTTTGTTCTTGATTAGTGTATAATATGACTAATCGACATTTGTTAATATGTGAAATTAACAATTACACTTGCTTACCTGTTAGTGTTTTCAGATTCGTGCTTGATTTTGCAGTTGATTTGGATGAACTGGATGATCGATTGATGAAGAGTGAAACCCTAGATCACTGATGGGAGATATCAGGGAACGAGAAGAGGGAATAAACAAAGATGTAAGTTTTTTCAATTCCAATATTACCCTTTCTCATTAAAAAACCCCAACACTTTTTATTTTCCCCTTTCTTTTTTGTTTAGCCTTTGATCTAAGAAAATTAATAGGGTTAAAAGGAGTTCTCTAGTTCTCTCTTTAAAAGGAGTTCTCTCTAGATCCCACCCCTATATATATATATATATATATATATATATATATATAAAACACGAATCACAACTAAGCTTTAAAAACCAAACAACCTATCCTAGTTCACAGAAACGGCAAGTGTACCGGTCGCGTATAACTAAGAAAAGGAAAGTCCGGATATCGAACTCGAAGACACGTGAGAACGGCTCAAATTATAAACCCTAATCCAAGTCCTACCCTGAAAGATTTCTAATTGATTTTATTATTATTTTATTTTATTTTAATTAATTTAAACTAACTTAACTTAACGAAACTAACTGGAAAACTTAATGGCACTAACGAGGTTTTTAACGAGTATGGAGAAACGACTACCTAGGCAAGAATCCTATTGACAGTTCAACAGTTAACGGAATTAACTAATCACACGACACCGGGATCTTAAAATAATCAAATAAGGTTCATTAAAGTTCGCTAGATTACCTCTTGGTCTCACCAACTAACCCTCATAAATCTAAATAGATTGAAAAAATGCACCGGGATAACGATTACTAAGGTACCCTAATGACGCATCTCCTCTCGGACTCAACGACACAAAACCCGCCTAAAATTGGTACTAGAAATTATAGGGATAAATGGGTAACAATATCTAACCCGACCTAAGACATACATTTGCACGCAAAACTAAACCGGATAAGACACCGAATAAAGACGCGAGACAAACCGACTTCCTATTACCTCTCGGTCGCAAGGAAGGTGAACCTATTGAATTTTAATAATTAATCGTACTCAAGATTCCTATGCCCGCGCTAACCACAAATAGATCAAAAACACCAAGTCTATGACCTAAACGTAGAACTCTAACCGAACGACACACAATCAATCAATCAAAGTAATACGCGGAATCACAAGCAATAATTATATAAAAACAATATTTTAACACACCAAAGATCAAATTATATAAATCCTTTCAATAATAATACGTCACGTGATCAATTAAAACCAAGTAAACCGTCAAACAACGTCAATAATCATCAACACCTAGATAGTGCAAATAGTTTAGCTACTCATATTCTAAGACGAAAAATAAAATAATAATATGCAAATCATGTTTTCAATCTTTGAAAATAATAAAAACATAAATCTGAAACAATAATAATACTCCAAACCGTCGCTTGTTTCGTTTGTCGCGTCTCAATCCCTTCACAGCCGTAAAACCTTACAAAGAATATATGTTTTCTTTATGTATGTGTTGCTGCGATCTGCAACTATTCTCCACAAAAAACGGACTTTAATGATTCTCTTGTTTGTTCCCACTTGCTGCTCCACGTGAGCTCTTACCAAGAAAGCAGAATTAGTTGGTTGTTTTTTTCCTAACCAACCAAAGCACAAGATTATAATATATTTTTTCTTTCTCAAGCTACCGTCCACTCTCTTATTATTAGAGGTCTTTAGGGTTTTTTTTTCAAGTTATAATATTAACACATGTAAGGCTTCACATAAATGGGTTGAGCCGGGCTTTAACTTGGTTCTTCAAACATTGATCATAAAGGTCTTTTAAGTCTTCCAAAATGTAACATCCTACTTTTGGTTATAATAATAAACTAAATTTCATCTATTTTATAGTGGGTCGTTATCGGTTTAGATAAATAGAATATGAGTTGGGCTAGTGTTGGGTTAAATGGATATGGGTTATGGACTTGGGTTATGAAAGAAAGAGGAAAAGACCATGGGCTTAAGCCCATGATCCATAATTATATAAACCATTAATCACCCATTTAATTCATTTCACACACATTCCATACACCTCCAAAAACACACACTTAAGCTCTCTCTCTCTCTAGTCTCTCTCTCTCTGACCGAAAGATAGAAGAAGAACCGATTCCGACCTAAGGTAATGATAGTATGATATTGTATGAGCTTAAACCGTTAGATATAGTCACGAAACAACGAGCCGACACCGTTAAACCGTTTAAGTCACAAGATCCGGGTGGATTCGGGTATAAACCGAACCTAAGATGAGCTTACGGATCACCCTAGCTCAGATCTGGGCGAAAAACGGTGAAAAACGAGTCAAAACTCGTTTTTCCGACGAAACCGCGTTTTTCCGGTGACGGCGCCGAAAAAGGTGTACGAGGTAAGGATGTCAGGGAATGTTCCCTGACATTCTGACCTAACCCTAGTTCGTTAGCGGGCGTAACGAATTAGCAGGTAATTCGTGTGCTGATTCGTTAAGGGAGGAATAATGAACTAAGTCTCATTCGCTAAGCGGTTCGATATAATGCCAGTTCGTTATAAAGAGTCCGATTCGTTATGATGACCAGTTCGTTGAAAGTCTAATCGTTATGAGGACTGATTCGTTATAAGAGTTCAATTCGTCATAAGGTTCAATTCGTTAACCATACTAAACGAAGGAGGCCTGATTCGTTATAAAGTAACGAATGGGTTCATTCGTTATGAACCCCATTCGTTAAAGGACACGGATGAACTAGAAGTTTAATAAAATGGCAGAATGGTCCCTGGACTTAGAAAAGAATGATTTAATTACAAAGAAGCCCTCGACCCCAGCCAGGGGCTCTGCCCCTTGGACCCTGCTAGGGGTGCCGCCCCTAGACCCCGCTGCCAGGGGCACTGCCCCCGGACCCCCGTTCGTTGAGGGTTGTAATTAGACTAGAAACGCGAGATGAGTAGTGATAGTTAATTAATGCATGTAATTATTATACAGTTAGCCGTGCCCAACTGAAGAAAGGAATAACTATTAATGATGAACTAACCGACTTCAGGTGAGTTTCTAGCCCCACTTCCTTGTTATGTTTTCGGGGCTGTGTGCATACTCGATGTGATAGTTAATACACGTACCTTAAGTGGTAAGTGAATGCCTTGTATGATTTATGTATGATGATTGCTTGACGGTGCGTGAACGATCTTCGGATATTGCATGTACCGTCAGGTGGTGGCTAAAGATGTGATTGATATGTATGATGTAAGATAAGATGTATGTATGAATATATATGATGTATGCATAATGTATGTATAATATGTCGATGGTGCGTGAACGCTCTTCGGAGATTGCACGTATTGTCAAGAAAAGTATGTAAGAACAGGTATGGTATGAAGGTATGGAAGAAAGAGTGACTGGACCTAATAATATCCGAGGATGGAGGGTACCGGACCCTAATAATATCCGAGGATGAAGGGAGACCGGACCCCAATAATATCCGAGGATGAAGGGAGACCGGACCCTAATAATATCCGAGGATGGAGGGTACCAGACCCTAATAATATCCGGGGTATATAGGGTGAAATGCCCTTTATAACGTAAGGCTAGCGATAAATGAGTATGGACGAATGAAGTACATGTTATGTATGTAATACGTACCTTCGGGCACGTATATGTGTATGTAAAGTAAGTTATGTGATTAACTAGAACTCACTCAGCGTAGCTGACTTTTAGTATGCACGCATGTTAACAGATTGAGACAGCTGGTTTGAGATGGACACATGGCAGGATTGAAAAGGCTGGCATCCGAAGATTGTCATGATGTTTTGAATGCTATAATTTATGTTATGTTTTAAAAAGCAAATTATGGATATTTGTAACGAATGGTTGATGTTTTATATTATTCCGAGAAAGTTTTAATTAACTCTGATATTTAGAATTGTGTTTATGAGTAAATCCAACGTCCAAATGAGAGGCTCGGTAACGGGGCCTTACACAAAACCCGGTCCTTTTCTCTTTTAAAAGCCGTAACCTATGAAAAAATAATAAACTTTGTAAGATCATGTTAAAACAAGCCAAAACCATTATTTATTAGATAATTAAACAATAAAAAGATTATAAAAAGGTGCGGAAAACAAGTATGTTTTACAACATATCAAGCACCATGAAACAAATATAAAACATTAAGTACATGATTATTGATTAACATACATGGGTTCACCAACATATGCATGCTCCCCTCATCTCCAAACCATCACCATTCAATGGGTTGATTGATTTGGGTTATCGACTTTGTATTGACTATCGTTTTTTGGTTTACAAGAAAAGAGAAAGCTTGAGAGATGAAATCCAATGATTTATTTAAGGTTGTTGTTCAACCTAAAGCACCTGTTGGTAGGTTTTATATTGTAGTTTATTTGTGTCTCAATTTATTACTTTTCTTACTTGGTTTGGAATTTGCATTGATTTAGAAAATTGCTAGCTGTATTCAACTTTGTAACCATTATTGAGAATATTATAGTTTGCATAGCTTAGATAAACTATGTCAATTCCGTTTTAGCTACGATTATTTATTGATTGTAAATTGATTTTGTCGATTTCGTTTCAACTTGATAATCTTCAACCTAACTAACTTATTTGATATGATTCATTTAATTAATTAATTGTGAATTGCTTTTGTAGTTACGACGGCGTGAAATTGTTGTCTATATGGTTATATGTTGTTATTGGATCTATAACCATGTTGCTTATGGGTAATGCATGTTGCCGAAGTAAAATAAACCCGCGTAATACGCGGCTAAAAGCTAGTGTGTGTGTGTGTATATATATATATATAGAGAGAGAGAGACGGTCAGACTAATTAAAAGCATCCCATTTTTCTACTTGTCATACCCCCCCCCCCCCCTCCCAAATAAATTCAGAGTAAAACTTGTCATATTCTATTGTCTAAAGATTTTTTAAACGATTTTCTTTTTAGAAAAAAAGATTAGAAACACTTTATTTAGACAAGTGATTTTTTATTAAACTAAATAAAAAGTGTTTTTTTAATTATAAAGAACTTAAAATGCTTTTTATAAAATAAACTAAAATTCATTTTAATATATTTCTCTAATTGGTTTAGTGTCGGTCTTTTAATAAGAAAAAAGCCCTTAAAAAAAACTCAATTGGTTATCCTTAAAAAATAAAAACGTTTAATTATAAAAGACAAAATAATAAAAAGACTTTTAAAACAATTAAATAATAATAAAGATAATATAATGGAAAAGCAAAAATAAAATTGTAAGAGTCATATTAATGTCAAAGTTGATAGAGAGAGGGTACATGTAAAAATGAAAGGAGGGCCGTAAACTTAGCAACACTTGTGTGTAGGATATAGATCAGGTGATAATCATTTTAAAATTGAGAATTTTAATAACCAATTTTACAATAATTTTTTTTAAATTAATATAATTATAAAACAAAAAAAAATGTGAAAATAAAAAACCAAAAATTTTAATTTTCATCCCGATTTTATAATTTATTTTTAAATATTGGTTTTGCAAAATTATACATATATATAATACGTATTTTTTAAATTTATACATGATATTCTTTATACGCATATGCACAATTAAGATAAATAATGTACATATGTGTACATTATGTAAATCAAGATTAGATAAAAATACATACATACGTGTATAACTTGTTTTTTTATGAATTCGACATGAAATTTTTTTTTGGTTTTTTAACCTTTCTAAAAAATTTTCTTTAGATTCTCTTAGAATTCTCACCCTAAGAAGTGATTGTTAATGCGAGAAGAGATTTTTAACCAATCATATGAGTCTTTTGATTATTTAAATACAGGGGTGTTATAGTAAATTGATAAGTTTTTGTTTTTGATAATTAAACCATTCAACATAAGTTATATTTTTTAAAAATGTTTTTAATAATTAAATGATATTTATTATTTAATTACATTAACATGATATGATATTTTTAACAAGTCAACCAACATGCTAAAATAGGTTGATGTGATGATAGTTGATGTGAAATCATCCTTTGTTTTATATATTTTTACTTACTTTCTTGTTAAACTTTAGTCCATTTGTTTTACTTATTTATTTATTTTGACATGCTTACTTCACAACACATGATACACTATTATAGTCATTTGATATGATATGATATTTTTAACAAGTCAACCAACATGCTAAAATAGGTTGATGTGAAATCATCCTTTGTTTTATATATTTTTACTTACTTTCTTGTTAAACTTTAGTCCATTTGTTTTACTTATTTATTTATTTATTTATTTATTTATTTTGACATGCTTACTTCACAACACATGATACACTATTATAGTCATTTGGGTTAAACTATCTTCAATGACTAACACTCGCTAACCAAATGCGCAATATATTATCAAATTCTATCTTTTTACACACATAATACGATTTTGTCGATTATTAAATTACACTTCTCTACGCAGCTAGCATATCCCTACGCAATCATACACATACACAACCAAAATGGTTGCAAAACAATTAAATAACAACTCACTACACAACCAACATATACGTATATAATTTTTTTAACAGCCCACACAATGGTTTTTTTCAAGTTATCATATTTTAAATAAAGATTTTTTAATATAAATTTTAAATTAAATTTATTGTGTGCATCACCTTAACCACTTAGATTATGGGTCATTGATAATAAGTTATTTAATTAAAAAATTCTTTAATGTCAACATGCATTTTATATAGAATTTTCAAATATTTTAGCATTAGTTAGAGTATTCTCATCCTATTCATTATTTTGTACTCTAATTTAACTAAAATTCATACTTTTTAAAATTTAATATTCTATATAAAAAACCTCTCACAACTCATCCACTATTTTTATCTTTATCTTACTCACAAACAATTATTTTATTATATTTTTTCGTTTTTATATACTCGCAAAAATTTAAAAAATGATGAATAGTAACTTTTTTATATATAAAAGTTGTTGTAGCAACTTTTTATAATTTATGGTTGAAGTAAACAAATGGTGAAAGAAATGGAGTTGGTAAGTAAATTTTTTTAAAATTTAAAGACATAGGGGAGGATGATGGATGGAATAAGAATGCTCTTACTAAATACCAATTTTGTTTCTATCAAGTAATAGTAGGGAGCATATGTATAACTTTTGAAAATAGGGAGTATAAAATGCAATACAGCCTAGCACATGACGTATCCGTGTAATTAACACAACAGTATGTACTTAAAATGAATTGCGTTTTATAAATATACTTAGATTAGATTTAAGCTTCATAACTTTTTATAGAAATTATGAATAAAGTGATCTTGTTTGATGCAATTCTGCAATATTATAAGTTGAAACGTTCTGAATGTAAAACTTTGTATTTTCATAATGATCTTTTCAACTTGAAACTAATGACTTGAACTATATAACCATTCTGAATGAATATATGTATAAATGTTAGATAACAAATATATTTTAAATTATTACGATGAAATTAAATTAATATTTTTCTCCATCTTTAGCACAAATCAAACACTTAACAAACCAAACCAGCCACATGATCTAGGTTTTGTCCGTTGATGGTCGGCTATAAATCAGGTGTAATATATGTGCTATTTCATGTATTTTAATTGTTTAAATATAGAGAATACAATAAATTTGAGTTCTTATATGATCACATGTGTTCAAAGCTTAAACGAGCTAGTCAGAGCCATCCAGATGAAGATTAAGCAAGCCTCGAGAAGACGGAAGTATAGGAAAACATATATGGATGGTTAAGAAGGATTCGGGAATGGTCTGGATGAGAAACCCGAAACCGAAGCGAAAACTAAACAAGACGGGTGATCAGGAAAGTGTCTTATAGTAAAACGGGCATATCGCGGCCTAGAAAATGAGTTATGTGACCCATAAGATATGAATTTTGGGTTTATCGACGAGACAAATATGAATATGAGGTTATCTTAGTTCGCGCTACGCGAATTGAGTGTCAAAAACCCTTCGCACTACGTGAAGTGACCTAAAAACGGGAAAAAGAAATCTAATCGATATATTATCAATGTTCAGCCCCATTCGAGTTATCCTTCATTCCAGCAGCCAGAGAAGAACCCTAGGATGATTTTGCGTCATCCCGAAGCTCCTGATTCATCCAATCATCATATGCTTCCATCCTTTCAATAGATAAACGAATTCTTCGTGATGCCGATGTCGACTATAACCATTGTGTTAATTTTAGGCTAGGGTTTTGTGTAAACTGAATATGATCAAATTCATTATGTTTTAATGACTATGAAGTTGATTGAGTTTGTTATTTGATCTTGTTTTACTTTATCAATTGATTGTCTAAATACTTTATGTTTTGGTTATCAAATTGTGCATCAACATAGAGGACTAGGTTCTTGTGTAATTGATCCAAAACCGTTAGTAATTGCATATCAATTGGTTTTCATAATATAAAACTGGTAAGTGGTAACTAGGTAGATCGTATTCAGTTGTGTTAACAATTCGGATAGAGTTTCATTTGTCATCACAACTACTAGATCTAGTAATTATTGCGCAATCAATTTAATTGAATTCGTGATTAGTTTGTTATCGCATTACCTGAACCTGAAGTGAATCACCTTTTCTCATAATTATTACAAATCTTAAAAGTAATTGTGTGTTCTCAAAACATCTTTTAAACTTCTTGACATCGACTGTGTGTAGAATTAGTTAGTTTAAGTCATGAGTTTCACTTGCACTTTCCTTTGAATCCCTGAGGAGACGACCTTACTTACCCGTACTAGTTATAGGTATTAAAGCTTTAAAATACTGGTTTTTTATTAGAGTACGACATCTATATCATCGGCCGGACCAGGCAATTCTGTTAATTTGGCACTTTGAACCATTTTTTAGTCATAGTTTGTACTGATCGATATTTTCAAAATTATAAAACGGGTTCAACATACATATACATAAATGGATATTCCAAAATAAAAGAATAAAAGAATAAATATACTTAGATTAGATTTAAGCTTAATAACTTTTTATAGAACTTATGAATAAAGTGATCTTGTTTGATGCAAATATGCAATGTTATAAGTTGAAACTTTCTGAATGAATCTATGTATAAGTTTTTATTTTCTGAATGATCTTTTCAACTTGAAACTAATGACTTGAACTATATAACCATTCTGAATGTATCTATGCATAAATGTTATATAAAAAAACATTTTAAATTATAATGATGAAATTAATTAAATTAATATTTTTCTCCATCTATAGCACAAATTGAACACTTAACAAACCAGACCAGGCACATCATCTAGGTTGTGTTGACCACACCGGTCAATTCTGATTTGGCACTTTGGACCGTTTTTTAGTCGTTAATTTGCACTGATATTTTCAAAATTTCATAAAATGGGTTCAATATACATATATGAATATACATAAATGACTGGTCATTCCAAATTCAAACTGGCGATCGTACAAATAAAACTGTCAAAACAAAACTGTTAAACCATCTTAACTAGACCAATTGTTTTGGTTCGTCTGGTTTTAACAGTTCAAAAACACAGAATCCGGCTTACTTTGATCATAAAACATGCATCACTTCCATCATTAGATAGACCAACACAAATATGAGATGAATGCCACCTTCAAACAAGTTAATTATAGTACATGACACCTTAACATAACAAGCGTAGGGGGGAAACATACCTATACATACACTTACGACACGTGACCTATGCACCAGTTGAGAAGTATTTGTTTCCTATTTATTTTGCAAAAAAGAAAAAAAAATGGATGGAATGTAACCTAAAGGGTAGATGGAAAGGATGGCAGATTAGATTAGCCCTTCACTTTTCCGACATATAATTAATTTATCTACAGTCTACAACAATGGTAGTTTTA
The DNA here is from genome assembly GCF_021521415.1 of Bidens hawaiensis. Classification (NCBI taxonomy): domain Eukaryota; kingdom Viridiplantae; phylum Streptophyta; class Magnoliopsida; order Asterales; family Asteraceae; genus Bidens; species Bidens hawaiensis. The sequence continues at coordinate 79,434 of NW_027505093.1, read as the reverse complement.
GCTATGTATAATGTACAGTTACTTGAAGCTGATATATTTTTAAAATTCAATTAGTACCTGTTTTTGTTCATGAAATAAGCATTTTCTTCAGAATTCACAAGAATATCCTAACCTCTTTTTCAACATGCTGGTGCTTTGTTTCTGCAGAAAAGCCTCTGGTAAAAGCTCCTCAAAATACTCCAAGAACAATGACCATTCGTCTTCCTTCATTTCCTCAAACGAAACACACACACCCGTATCATGATTATTATTATGAGCTGCAAAACTCGCGCTTCTTGATATTGGTATCCCGGTTGGGCCACAACCATCTTTAATGCCACTTTCTTGTACTAGTCGGGTCAAACGTGTATCGATTAACTTACAACTTGCTCCCTCAGACGAATATTTCATCATTTTCCGTGGTTTATCGTTTGCTGAAGGTGTTGAAAGACCCGGATACTGGCTCAAACCGTCTTCAAACATTTTATCAAATGCAAACATTTCATCATGTTCTTTAATTTCATCACTTCCATCACTTGCTATTTCCATATCCAAGTTAGCCTTTGCCTTTACACAAATATTCTCCAAAATACTCCAACTTTCTTCGCCTCCAATGAAACCTCGTGTCATCATTTCGCCTATATCAGCAAGAGAAAGCCCAGCAACCGCTGCCCGTTTCAAGAAAATGGTGCAAAGTATTAAAACACGCACGGAGCCCTCCCTGATTAACGGAAGTGCAGTTCTTAAAAGTTCGGCATCTTTAAACGGGTCAAGATTTGAGATATAATCCGCTTCTAGTTCTGAAAACGGGATTGAAGCTTGAGGCCAATGTAGCCACTCGAAATATGGGTCGTCTAATGACTCGGGTAAACAAAACCCGTGGTCAATCGGGACAAGTTCAGCCACCCCGGCAACATGGCTCCCGTTAACATTCTTCACAAGCATATTCCCAGCATGTCGGTCCAGATTAAGGAGCCGGATGTCGAGTATCCCAATATGATGAACCGAGCAAACCGAGAACCTAGATGGGCCCAAATCTCCTGCATCGGTCTCGTGTTCCACGTATCGTTGTACGGATGTGATTTTAAAAGGTGGGTTTGATGCCAATCCCATATTGTTAATGTTTACATTAAAAGTAACATGACAGATTTTGACAAGTGCGGATGGAGGAACACCCGCAAAGCCACCATGGTCAAGCAAATAAGCCGCCAGTTCACGGAACCCGGTTTCACCTACCCGGATAGACCGTTTCATTCCGGGCTGGCCCAGCATCCGGCCTGCAAACCCTTTAGGATTGTTAAATGCTAATGGTTCTTCATCAGCTGGCTTCACAACTGCGATTGTGTTACCTTTTCTTGATCGCATATAGTAGGCCCCACCAAGTCCACTAGACACCGGTGTAGGTTTGACCCCGGATGATAATGCAATGGCAACCTCGCCTACAAGAGCATGAACCTTTGGGGCCTTTCGGCCACTAATGATTTCGATTCTCGGGTTAGGTGATTCAGACTCTTGTTTGGCTTTAGTGGCTAAAGAAAGACATGGGGTGGAATTACTTTTGTGGAGTTTGGTGGTGACATTGGATGTATGTGTGATGTTGTTATGTGTGAAATCATGCATGTTGGGATCCAAATGGGAGTAAGATTGGAGTCTGCATCTTGGGAGTTGGGCAAGTGGCTTAAATCCATGTTTATGATCAATGACTGCAGCCATCCTGGTGTGTGTATCATGTAGGTGAGAATGGCTGCAACACATACTAAAGAGCAGGTTTTAAGAAAATCTTTCAGAGGAGTCGTCTTTTCATAGGAGATTAGCCGTCACATGCCTATTACAAAACAACGCAATAAGTAACCAGAATTCACCAGATTCCAAAACAACGAAAAATTATAGCTTATGACACGTTATTGTTCATCTTCATGCAATTTGACATCTAGTCAAGAATATACACATTTACATGAACTTAGCCTAACATTATCACATGCCCCAAACAATAGATGATGCTCAATAAAGAAATCTCCATACATTAACCCACCTGCTCCTCCCTGTGAAGGGAGCATTTATTTCACAACCAATAATATATTGAGAATTACGAAAACCACATACATTTTTCAATTTTAAATTATTGATCTTTCATTTATGTAAAACATATACGAAATATTCTCTTCCCGCGGCTCTCAATATTCTATAAAGAGCGTGCCCCTATGCATCATTGTATCGTATTCATGATCAAACAAAACATAGGCATGTTCGTTTCAAAACCAATTATATGTTGAGAAACAAAGTTGCTAACAAGGTTCATTAGTAAAGTATACATTGCTATTCACCATTTGTTAATTCTTACAATTTGAAACAAAACCGATCAGTTCATAAGGATTATATCCGCTTACATGGCATTGGTTTGGGAATTGGCATATACCACGAGATCGCATATGTCAACGGCAAGATCGACGTCGCTAATCTCCGACAACCTATGATCATAGAAATCACAAAAACAATGATCAAATAATAAGGTTGATCATTAGATCATATATATTTGTAAACAAGAGATAATTAATACATACGTACCATCGTCAATTCACTTGGTCCTCCGTAATTATATTAAGGTTGCAACAATGATTAGTTACTGCAATAATCTGAGGAAATGAAAGAGCAAATTGCATGTTAATTTTGATCTCGAATTACAGAAGAAAATAAACCGAATTTATGGCCTACAACTCCCCCATTCAATAATCCAATTCTTGATGAAAAAGGGACACCCTGAACACTGGTGAGGCGTTCAGGGAGCAATGAAGTTTGGGGAGCCTGAGAGAGAAGAATTCTGTAACCGAATAAAACGACCCTTTTGTAATGCCAACAAACAATCTCCATTCTTCTCTCTCCTTCCTTCATCTCTCTTCAAACAATGTGTGACTTTAAAAATTTATGAATTAATTATGAATTATTACAAATTATTAATTGTTATAAATTAGAGATAAATGGTGAGGAATCAATTTACTCAATGTCTTGTTTATATTATATAGTTTTAGAGGCACCAGGTGATGATATGAGACTAGGCGAGTAGGTGACGTTCACTGGTTGGATTCTTGAACTCAACGAATTTGATCTCACCTCATTGTCGTGCCCTCAGATGAGTGTTCGCAGGCATTGGCCTTAGGTGAAAGTTTTCCCCGTATCAGAAAGCGAGTGTATCCCGATATAATTTAGTCAGTAGCCCGAGGATTTGTTGGCGGTTAAATAACATTATATAGTTACAAATCAATACTAATAAACACCTAGTCAATATCATGAATACCAATAAACACTAATCTAAGTAATTGATTAGAGATTAAATATGGAATAAAATGGATGTTTCATAACACTCCCCCTCAACAATTTACCTCTCATTATATGCTTTAACAATATATTTCAGGATGATGTTAAATCGGAACTTTAAGACATGAAAAATAAACTGATGCTTCTTGATCAGATATGTTACCTCATTAAAAATCTTGCTAAGAAAAACTCAGTGGATAAAACTTGGTCAAGGAGAAAAGCAGTGTGTATAATGTTCCCCCTCACGCCAATACATAACTTTCAATATGTAGAATTTGATCTTTTGTTGTGATTGCTTGACTTGATCTCTAATGTAATATTTTGTTATATGAATTATGTAACTTGCATTGTCTTCATATATAATTGTTTGGCTCTTCTTCAATATTACTGAACTTCACGCTTCTTGTATTTCTTGTATCTTTAAACTTATAGATGCATGCATTTCTTGACTTGTATCATATATTGATGTACGTTCACCATGATTTGATAATGTCACGGTCAAATGTCGGTAGAAAGTATTGAGATGTGGTACCTGCACACGTAAAAGTGAGTAAGATCATGCTTTAAGCGGATCTAAGATGTACCTATCGTAAGCATACTCAACTAGATGAGACTTATCATTTCTATTTTAATATAGATATATATAAGTCTCGTGCTAGATATATCGGAATATATGGTTATTCACATGTTGGGTTTGAGCTATATTAGTGCACCACTTGCCTTTATGTACGGTACTTCTAGACCAAGTATTTCATCTCCCTTGATATGGGGTTGTAAGTATCATTGTGTATGTTTAGAGATTTTACAATTATTAATGTACTTACTGAAAATAAACCCTACACGCATTAAAGTGTGATAACATCTTCTAGATGTGGTTGGATTGATGGGTAAATATACTATTACACATATACTTCACTTCAACTCCAGGTCGAGGTATAATTATGTTGTGTAAATGTTTTTCAAAATCACTCTCTAGAAGTTTGACAATTCCTCTCGATGATGAATAAATCATCACTGTAAACTGTGATTTTAGTGAAAACCTTTAGAATGACATTTTTGGTAATTATATACATGTTGCTCGAACTTCCGGTAGATGAATAATTTGCATGCGTCCAAGTTTTATTTATTTCAAAAACTCACTCTTTAGTAGTTCGACAGTTCATCTCGATGATCTTTAGATCAACTATGTAAACTGCGATTGTACGTACTATTAAGAACAAAATTTTAATAAATAGGCATGTCTGATTTTTTTTATCAAACTTATGCCTCTTTAACAATATATAGCAAGTCGATTGTACCATATACGACCAAATTTCTTGAGATTTATATCAAAACATCTCGAGTTACTGTCTCTAACGCTTTAGGCGTTAACCCTCAAGAGATTTATAAATTTTATCAGAAGTCTTTTTTATAACGCAAGGCTGACAAGGGGTTATCGTATACACTACAGAGGATCGAGTATAAGCTTCCTCATATTTAACTAGTATCGATTTGAGAAAAGCCCTTGTTTTAAAACCTGTGCCTTATTTGCATAATCTAACTATTTTCGTTTCTTTTTATTATAAAGACACCCATTTATAAACACTTAGTTTGATGTCTATGGGTGTTCGGACTACAAGTCCGAAACATTTTGTTTGTCGAGCGAATTAATTAAGCCTTAAGGCATATAGCCATTTTGGTTAATCATATTTGTGTATATGCTTTTACACACCCGTGTAATCATTTTCATTGATTATATTTAGCGTATGAGAAATTTTTACGAACACGTGTTTTGTTTTGGTTCAATGTTGTACTATTTTGTACATATTTTGTAGAGATCTCATTTTCATTTATTATGAGTGTTCCTTTTAGAACTTTGTATTCCTCTTATGTGGTATTTTTATTTCTTCTTGAATCATGTTAGTCTCTTATGAGAGAGTTACCTCTTCTGGAGTCTTAATATTCTAGATATGAATTATCTTTTCTGAGATATTGACCCCTTCCATGGTATTATCAAAAACATCTTCGGGATATTTTAAATTTAATCACTTATGAGGTCTATCAAAAACATCTTCTGGATTTCTTGCATGTAATCATTTCTAAGTTACACCAACTGCGTTATTCTGCTCACTAGGTTTTCATGAGTATTATCTTGGAACCGATTTGTCTTCCACGATTTTTTGTGTATGGTAATCTTTCTATGAGTACTGCAATTCGAGAAATTAAATTTGATAATGGTATATGTGACTTTGTCACTTTTTTTTGTGTCTGTGGATGCATCTAGTAATTTATTTGCAATTTGTGACAAACATATACGCTCCTTTGGACTTTAGATTTACATTGACCACTTCGGGGATCAAAACTTAATAGATTCATTCTACATTATTTGCTGTCTTACCATTCTTTCCTTATACTAATCTCCCCCTAAGACTAGGAATACATTATTTACTATCTTACCATTCTTTCCTTATACTAATCTCCCCCTAAGACTGGAAATATCGTTACATCAAATTTGTTGGTAAGCATATTATGTTGTAAATAAGTCTCGTGTTAATATTTATAAATATTTTGAATTGACTAGAAGTAAAGCTAGTATTAATATCTAGTATTTTATGCGGCATTGGTACATACACCACACAACCTAATATTTTTAAGGTGAGACCGGCTTGGTTAGCTTTGGAAACTACCTGCATCTAGGAGTATTCGTGACCAACATTTGGATTTTAAACTAAAAAGTGTTTTAATATACCCTTATGTGGAGATGCTGGTTTGCATCTCATCAAGAGCATTTAGCGATTAATAATACAGCTAAACCGATTATGTGTGAACATGAGCTACTGGATGTTCAACATTTATCCCAAAAAACATATAATAGTCGTTAAAAGCTTGGGATGTGAATACTTTTTTATGATTTATATATTCTCATGAATTCTACATCATAGGTAACTAAAAGAATGCACATGTAATGATATAAAGAAGCATCACGTAAGACCATAAAATATTGAAAACGATCCATATGTAGATTAATAGACCCGTATATAAGGCATTCTTTGTAAACGTTTTGCTTAGAATGAGGCCTAAAGTTTGATTTACCAAGAAAAAAACTCACTACACGTATGATAAGTGTTTAGGTTGTGAGGCTTTTAAATTACTTAAGGCTTAAATTACTTAAGGCATGTCTATTGGAACTTCCAATTATTTATTAACCCATGAAGCTACATGGATAACCTATTTGGTAATATTGTATGGTTAAACTATTTTTGTTTTGTAACTTTGGATCACTCACCATATTTAAATCATTGCATGTTTTTATAACATATTCTACTTGTTAAATCTTTTGTTTATTAATATGATCTTCTAGCCATATTAGTTAAAGTAAATTTGAAGGTATTCAATGTCATTTTCGGCCACAATTTTAATGTGAAAACCGTTATCCGAATATATATTGATTTTTTTTAAGTTTCTTCATAATTTACTATAATATAAAACATAATTTATTATAGGTTTAGTACCCATGGGTAAAATACAGATGCTCTTAAGAAACATTTAATGTGCCATTAACACTTGAAGTAGTACTCATGAGTGTATCTATTGGAAACTATTAATAAAATTATTTCTAATATTTTATAATAGTTTTGGTTGTCGTTATGTACAACACAGTATTGTTACAACATCTAGCTTTATGGAGGATGACCAACTTCTAGTGGTTAATCTCGTCTTTTGATGATCCTCTATGTGTCAAGAAAATCCTCGTGAGTGGAGGAGAATGATAATGACATTTAGTATTTGTTAAGAATGTCTCTTGGCTACTTGCCATCAAATGGTTTTCGGTTGCTTTATAATTCTTATTGTTTTAAAACTTATTTTAGAATGAGAAGGTTAAATAAAATCTTTATCTTTTCCCTACAAGATAAAAACAATTACTTCAAATCCATAATTTATTATCAAGAAATTATCTGAATGAACATAAAAGAAATTGTTTAAACCACGGGCTACCAGCCATTTCATTATCCGGTTGTAACTATATTCTATCATATATGAGTGAAGGTAAATCCCAAACAACTTCACTATTGTGTAGAAATATAATATTTTTCTTGCAAGTACTAAATATATCTATATCTATATTATATATAATGCACCACTCATGGACAAATTAAGACACTCTATTTTTAAGTAATTTATAAATTTTTAAACACATAGTACAACTTCACATAGGGATAAAGTAGTCATTCTAACACTAAATTTCATGTGTCTTTCATATTTCTTCAAATTATTTACAATCTTGCACCCTCAACTTTTGGAAACTTAAAGAATAGTTACAACTTTGATCCCCCATCTTTTAACTATATATTATTTATAATTTCACTTTTAACCCAAATTCCCCCACGATTTTTAAACGATCATAACCTTTTATACGTAGACATAGCGAATAGATACATTCGCCTATCTTTATAACGAATGAACCTCTCATTCGTCATGCAGAAGTAACGAACGATATTCGTCATTCGTTATCCTAACATTCTTCAAGAGGAGACAGCGAATGAAGCCATTCGTTATAGATGCTCCTGTAACGAATGAGCCTTTAATTCGTCTCAAGGAAAGCACGAATGACCTTAGTCATTCGTTATACACTCATCATAATGAATGGGACCATTCATCATAGCGAATGATACTTAACCAGAATGAAGGTTTCATAGCGAATGAGATAGCGAATGGTGCATAAACAGGGACCATTCATCATAACGAATGAGTGGCAAATAAATAATAAAATAATAATTCTAGTGAGATTTTAGTAAAGGACCTTTAACTCCAGCCAGGGGCTCTGCCCCTTGGACCCTGCTAGGGGCTGCCGCCCCTAAAACCCCGCAGCCAGGGGCGCTGCCCCTGACCCCCGATCATTGAGAATTATATTAAACTAGAAATATGATATGGGTAGTTATTGTTAATTAATGCGTGTAATTATTATACAGTTAGCCGTGCACAGCTAAAGAAGGGTATTACTATAAATTCAGAGAGGAACCGAGCTCAAGTGATTTTTAGCCCCATTCCTTGTTATGTTTTCGGGGTTGTGTGCATACTCAATGTGAATGTTAATACACTTACCTTAAGTGATAAGTGTATGCCATAATGATAGATTTGATAGTTATATTTATGTTATGAATGCATGCCTGATGGTACATGAACGATTTTCGGATATTGAACGTCAAGGGAGGTAATGTGTAGTAAGTATGAAACGAGTATGTAAAAGAAGGTATGTATGAATAATGTATGTATGCTAATGCAAATATTGAAAGTATGCATGAAGGTTATAATTATAAAGACAATGATAAGGTAAGGTTGTATGGAAGAAAGGGAACCGGGCCCTAATAATATTCGAGGCAAGAGGGAACCGAACCCTAATAATATTCGAGGCAAGAGGGAACCGAACTCTAATAATATTCGAGGCAAGAGGGAACCGGACCCTAATTATATTCGAGGCAAATGGGAACCGGGCCCTAATAATACTCGAGGAAAGTAGGGCATAATGCTCTTTAAAACGTATAAGTATGATTATGAAAGAAAGAAAGTATGTAGCTATGATAGAATGAAAGTATGAAGGTATAAAAGAATAAAATATGAACGAAAGTATGCATACATATATAAATGATGTGTAAAGAAAGTAACACGTGTCTTCAGATACATATAAGTAAGGTAGCGAACGTATTGCATGATTAACTAGAACTCACTCAGCGTAGCTGACTTTTAGTGCACGTAGGTGAGTAGGATGAGGCAGCTAGCTTGAGGAGGGCACATGACAGAAAAATAAGAAGCTGGCATCCGAAGAATTATGACGTGTTTATGATCAATGTTTTATGATGAAAGACAAAAGATGTTTATTTAAGACAAGTTTTTGTAATGATATGAAATGTTATTGAAAGTTTTTATTTTCCAAAAAAGTTCTAGTAAACTCTGATGTTTAGCACCGTGTATATCAGTAAATCCAATGTACAAGTAGGGTACCGGGACCGGGGCCTTACGTTTTACGATTGATGTATAAGTGATATATGAATGTGGTATGAATGATTAATGAATGATTTAGGAAATGTTAAGAGTATGTATTATATTACATAAATATGAAAGTAATGGCATGAATGTATGACGGTATGGTTGCATGGAAAGAAGGGCACCGAACCCTTATAATATCCGAGGATAGAGAGCGCCGGACCCTAATAATATCCGAGGATAAAGGGCATCGGACCCTAATAATATCCGAAGTACATAAGGCGAAATGCTCTTTATAATGTAAGAATAGTTATGAATGTACTGAGTGTGTATAAGAGAACGAAAGTATGAAAGAATGAAAGTATGTATATATGGTAGAATCTTAAATATGTTAAGTACGCAATACGTACCTTCGGGCACGTATATATGAATTTAAGGTATGTTACCTGATTAACTAGAACTCACTCAGTGTAGCTGACTTTTAGTATGCACGCAGGTAAATAGATTAAAGGAGCTGACTTGAGGAAGACACATGACATGATCTGAAGAGGTTGACATCTGAAGAAGAATTTTCATGATGTTTTTAATACGATGTTTTATGTTATGTTTAAAGACAAGATTTGAATATTTTGTATTGAGTTGAACTTTTATATTACGCGAAAAGTTTTAAATATAGGGGAGGGTTATCCTAAAAATAAGTAGTTTCCTAGGAAGACTAGGAATAAATCGTAGCCATTGGATCATGTTAATCAATGGTTGAGATTTAAAATTACCAATAACCGACATAATTTCCTAGTCGGTTATTGGTAATTTTAAATCTCAACCATTGATTAACATGATCCAATGGCTATGATTTATTCATAGTCTTCTGAAGAAACACCGATCCGATCCCCTTAACGGGTCCTGGATTTGATGAGTCCATAGGGTAGCATAAAAACAACAACCAACTATGATATGAGCATAACCTCCGGAAGTCCAGTGACAGAAACCTATAAAATAAGCACCGTGAGCTCGTTACAGGAAAGACAAGATGGGGGGTCTTCCCGTAAGCACCTTCCGGCATAAGAATAAGTACAGTTCTGATGGAGAGAAAGTACTTAAGTATTTTGGGTAGATCGTGAAGAGTGAATGAATACCTCATACAGATTGAGAGAGTCTTTATAGCCGAAGAATATAGGAATATGATTGGGCCAGCTGTCCCATTCTAGAATATCTCTCGTAACCGTCTGGATACATGTCCTCATGTGATAGCTTGAGCTATATGCCCCATGTGCATGGGTATAACAACCTGAACACATGTCGCTCTATGATAGGACGAGTTAACCCTGGCCATGTGCACGGTCATAACAACCTGGCCAGCTGTTTTTTATTCATTGGTTGATGGGTCACGTATTCTTCAAGTAACGATCCTGGTAATATTTCTAGAAGGCAATTAGTTAATTACAGCTGTCCTGTGGCATTGTCTTCCGGTCATATTAGCGGGTGGATATGTTATCCTGCGGATTACTTTTGAGGGTGCCTGGATGCTTCCGCGCATGGTCTTTAGTACGTAACGTTGTTCCTCCTTTAGTGAGCTATACGGGTGATCAGTATGTTCCGCGGGTGGCATATGAAGGGCTTCCCTTTGACCCGCGGGTGGTACTTAATGGTATTTGGGTCTTTTTGGTACCTTATCTCTATAAGTCCCCCAGTCCGTTGTTTCATTCGTGTAAATTTTTATGCGGGTGAAATTTTAGACTTAAGATATATTTGGGGGTTTTTAAATCTTGGAGTCTTTGGCAGAAATATCTCCTGTTGTTGAGTGGATAACCATGAAAAGGACAATTTGACAACTTGCAGGCGCGTGGACAGGTGAAGAGACGTTTATGCCGGCTGTCACTGTGCCCGACTGTATACCTTGTTTACTTTTTTCGAATTTTCCGGGTGACTTGGCGTCTGCTGAGTGGACGATGCCTTTCTCTTGCTACTGTTCGTATCCTATCGCATTAATTGCGATGGGTATAAATAGTGGAGGTTATCTTTCTTTCGAAGTTTTATCATCTTTGATTTTAATTTCTCTTCTGCCTTTTCTTCCAATTAATCTGTTGATTTTGTTCAAGATTGCTCGCTGTTTTTCATTCAACGTTGAACAAATGGCTGGTGATACAAGATCTTTGACACCGACCATTGATACTGTGGAAATTAATTGGGATATCTCTGAGTATGAAACACTACTTCATACTTATGGTATCTCACAGGAATGGGGACCAGAATTCCCTATTGCCGTGTCTGTGGCTAGTATGCCCCCTGCCGGCAAGATGGCAGTTTAGCTAACTTTTTCACTCATGGGAATCTTCGGTTTCCAATAACCAAGTTCCTCATGAAGGTGCTCAGCGCCTATGGGATCCATCTTTCCCAATTGCATCCTCTTGCACTTACACAAATTCGACACTACGAATTTGTGTGTAGGGAGAAGGGGATGCTGCCTCGAATCGATCGATTTCTGGTGTTCTACTGAATGGTCAACCGCGGTGGGTGGTTCAAATTCAATTCGATATCCGAAAAGGTTATCGGAACTGGATCCATCGGTGGTGCTGAAGACTGGCGAAACAAGTTTTTTTGGATTTCGGAAGATGTCGTTCCAGATACTATGGTTCGTCGTCCAACCAATGAGGCGCTTCCATAAGTTTTTACGGCTTCTCATGAGGGCCAGGAGTGGTTCCGTGTTTTGATGTCTGAACCGTCTCCAATGCGGGTCATGCCGGAGGAGGCCTTAGTATGGGCGGGTATGAGCCGTGTGTGGCCGTATCCAGATTTGGAGCCTGTCTTCATGGGTTTGAATGAACGTAAATTTTGTCCCATATTCCAACTTTTGTTTTTATGTAAGACTTCTGATTGGCATTCTTGTTATGTGTTTTTCAGGTGAAGGGACTATGTGGAATGCCTTTTTTGAAAATAGGGGTTATCTTGGAAAGCGCATCCGTGATGTGATGGAAGTACCTGTCTTGGAAAGGACAAGAAGTCAGTTTCTTTTCCCTTCCAAAGTGTGCGCTGAACCGGTAGCTTCGGAAGTTATATTCCAAACAGGTGCGTACATCTATAACCCTCATCCGCTCAATGCTCTTACTTCTGATGGGGTGATCGTCATTCTTTCCTCAAATGACGAATCGTCATCCCACGAAGGGAGAGAACCTGATGTTGCTCCTGAAACTTCATCCATCTCGCACCTGTTGGCAGAATTGGAGCAGAAGAGGAGTCTTCAATCCTCCCAGGTAAGTGATGCGAACGCTAGCCACGCGAATGCCGAGGGAGGTTCGGCAACGAAGAAACGTCGGACACATCGTCCGAAGAAGCAAAAGGTCAGCCTTGCTGACCGTATGAAGAGAATGACCAGTAAGTTAATGTGGTAATCTCATCTTTCATTTTATGCTTCAATTGATACTTAAGCATGACTTTGTTGTATATAGATCCATCTGGAGCATCCGGTGGAAGTGTATTATTGGAGAAACCACTGTCTCCACAGCCGGAAGACGAGAAACCACGATCTCCCCCTCCTGAGGAAAATCAAGAGGTTCCTCTTCCTCCATTAGAAACTGAAGATCCTCTGGCCTACCTGTTTGGAACTGAGGATGCTTCCGGTTCCAAGGGAAAGGACCCAGTTGTGGACGTGGAGGCGTTTAAGGCACATGAGTCTCTGCACCAAACTCCACCACAATCTTTGACCTCTCCAACACCTTTTCTGGTGGGTGAGGGAGAAGGATCGCATTCTCAACGTCCGCCATCGGACGTTGAGAGAGTAGTGGCGCACGACGTGCCTCATCAATCACCAGCTCATTCTTCTTCTTCTCCCTTGGTGCGTCCTCAAGCATCAAATTTTGACTATTATGGGGAGCCTAACCCAAGGGAAGATGACCACATGTTCATCCCTAATTGGGATATTGCGAAAGGATCCCGTTTCACAGATATGGGCACTTGTGCAACGTTTGTCAATCAATGTGTCCCGCCTGCGGAGCGGATCTTTCAACGTGGTCGTTCTCGCCATGACCTTTACATGGATTATTCTTCATCTCTAGCCAATACAATGGCTTGTGGACAAGAAGTTTTACGTGAATGGCGATCTATGGGGAGCGGTGGGGCGAAATGACTCGAGTCGCTGACGTGGCCAAGAAGGAAGCCCATGAGCAACGCTTGGCGGCCAATACTGCTAAGTGGAAATTGTCTGAGGCTGAGATTGCTCTGAAGGCGGAAGTAGATAGACATGCCATTGCATCTCGTTAGTGGAAGGAGTCTTGTAACAAGCAAAATGCCATCCTTCAAGCTGCTCGGGATGAATCCCAAAGGAAGAAGGAGGATTTGGCCAAGGCACTTGATGCCAATTCAGCACTAGAGGCCCAGGTGACCCGCCAAGGTACTATCATCCAAAACCATGAAGCGGAGTCGAAAATGCAGAAGGAGCAGACAGAGCTTATGGAAAAGAAGGCTGCAGATATGCAAGCTGCCTATGACTCTCTTCTGCAGGCGCGTGAGGAGGCGGAAACCCGTGAAGCTGAATATTTGAACGACAAACAAAATATAGCTGACGGTTTCCACGAGCTTTAGGAACGGGCGGAACGAGCGGAGAGGGAGCGACGATGGATGTTGGGCCAGGGTGTTAACGCGGTACGTTACTCCCTTTTTTTTATCGCCAATATTCTTTGTGTTGCCAACGTCAATGAATATCTTCTTCCTTGGCAGGTCATTAAACATATTAAGGAAGGAACTGATCTAACAGATAGCCTTGCCTTCCTACTTACTACTTCTTCCAAATCCGGCCGCGTGACCGGTTTTAATGAAGGAATGGCGTATGCCCAGGACGGCCGTTCTTTTGAAGAACACCCGCTGCATGGGCTTGATGTCGCTTAGGAATATGAGATGCGTCTTAATGAGTATGACAACTTGCCATTTCCTTTGCAAGACATGCTTCCTGAGTTTGCATCAGCAAGTGACGGCGTGGATCGGTTGAAGGAGTACCTGGAGGGAGAATCAGAGGACACTCCGCCTACACCTCCGGAAGATGCGTCTGCCCAAGACTCATAGAATAGCCAATATTTTTGTAACTTGTCTTTTGTAACCATCTTTTAATATGAATATACAAAATCTTTTTGTCCTTCGATATTGTTGATATTTTAGACTTAAGATATTTTTGTGTGACCCATATTTGAATTTTTCAAGTGGGAGAGACGTGATGACGTGGCGGAAAGAGAACTGTAGCAGGACAATTGATAAGACGTGTATGACGTCTTTCTGCAGTCTGTTTATTCTTTTTCGTCTTTCCCGCCTGAGGTGTCAGCCTCTAACTGGGCTGCATTTTCTCTCTCCACTGGAATTCCATCCATCGCATTGACTGCGGTGTGTATAAATAGGTCTTTTCCAACTTCCTTTCATTCTTATCTCCTTCTAATTCTTCTTCTTTTCCTCTCCAACTCCAGATCTAAGATCTCCTAATTTATTCATGAATCCTCATATCTATGTTTTCCAAGAACTTGTGTACACTTTATTATATTCTGATGGCAGGAAACAAAAAGAGTGCTCTTGCTATCGGTGAAGTTGTATTTAGTTTTAAGAAGAAGGATTATGAAGATATTGTCAATGTTTACGGTTTGACGCCTGAATGGGAGCCTGGATACCCGGTGGCTGGTTCTATTGCTATTAATCCACATGCCAATAAAATGGCGGTGTACGCGGATCACTTTATTACAGGGAACTTCAGGTTGCCTCTAACGAAGTTTATTGAGGCTATCTTTACGGCCTACGGGATCCACCTATCGTAGGTCCATCCCTTTGGGATGTTGAGAATTCGTCACTTCAAATTCTGCTGCCAGGCCCACAACATGGAGCCTACCGTTAGCCGGTTCGCTGTCTTTTACAAGATGACCAGCTGTGGCAGGTGGTACAGTTGGTCCGCCACTGGAAAGGGAGTTATTGGTACCGAATGGTACCGTAGTCTCCATGAGTGGAAACCAAAATTCTTTTGGATTCGAGAAGATGTGATTCTCTTTGCAATGGCTTATCACAAATCCGATGTTGAGCTGCCCGTGGTCTGTGCCACTACACAAATGGGCCTTCCCTGGTTCAAAATGTTAAACAGTTACCCACCCCCATGCGTGCGATTCATGAGGGAGCACTAGTAGGTGCGAAGATGAGCCGGCTATGGCCGTTTCCTGACTTGGAACCATATTACGAGAAACCCGATAAGAGTAAGCTTGTTTTACTTTCTAGGTTTCCGCTTAGGTTCTAATTGTTCTGTTTACTTATGCAGGTGAGGGCTCCATCTTCAGCACACTTCTAGAACATGAGGAGGGTCTCATGGTGCGTCTTCCGATTGACCCGAAGGACACACCTTTCCTCGAACGCACCCGCAAAAATTTCCTATTCTCCACTACTCTTTGCCCGGAACCCGTGGTTTCCGAGGCAATGTTTGCCAAAGGTGATGAGTTTGTTGCCCAAAGTGAGGGAGTTCTGAAACCTCGTCCCTTAACAGCACTCACTTCTAGCGGGGTGGTAGTGCTTCTTTCTTCTAGTGAGGAGTCATCACCCCGTGAAGAAGAAGGGTTACCTATTGGTGCTACTAACTCTAAAAGTGTCGCGCGTTGGACTATAGGTCTGACCTGCAAGCGTAAGCAGAATCTGTCCACCAGCAAGGTGGCGGATGAAAAAGATACTGATGTCACCCTCGAAGATGAACATCAAGCTGACGATGCCACCTCCGAAGATGAACATCGAGCTATCGTTGATGTTGTCGTCGAAGATGAACATCGAGTTCGATGATGTCATCGTCGAAGATGAACATCGAGCTGTTGATGCGGATGCCCCCAGAAAGTCTGGTAAAAGTAAGATGCGATCAACCAACCCGCCGTTACCATGAAGCATAAGAGGACGAAGTTGGGAGATCATCTTCAACAGCTTGCACCTACCGAGGTTTCTTCATGTAACTTCAATACCTTAAAGTTTGGTAATTGTTTTTATTATCCAAGATATGTTCAAGATGGAGAAATATTGTCTTGCAGAATTTCTAGAAGACTCTTCTAAGGACTCTTCAGGTCCGAGGGGATCGACCCCGCCTCCTTCTCCGACAACGTCACCGTCAAATGGTGTTAGAGACCTTATTTTTCTTACTGATACTCCTCTCCACGAGGGTGAGAAAGAGGTTAATCCCAAGGAAACCGTCATTTCTTCACCTCGCCATGCGCCATTTTGATTTAAAATCCAGGAGGGACCTAGCATCTTTGCCAGTGGCCCGTAGGCTTCTACATCCTAACATGGGGGGATCCCTTAGTACATCATTTGCGTTGGTCTGTGAGCCCATATTCGACATTTGAATAAAAGAATGTGTTCCATGAGTATCTGCAGGGAAGCCTTCCTCCTGTGGAGAGGGAACGTCAATGTGGACGTCCGCGTCAAGAGTTATTGAACTCTTACTCTTATTGTATGGCCAACGCCATCTCTACCAGTCAGGAGATATGTCGAGACTGGTTAGGCATGAATGACGTGTGGGAAGACTTGGAAATCAAAGCGACCAAGGCGGAGAAAGAAGACGGAGAGGCTATGAAAGAAGCCAAAGATAACCGCCTAGCTGCTGATACCGCTGAACGCCAATTATCAGATGCCAAAACGGCATTGGAGGCGGAGAAGGCTCGCCTATCCGTTGCTGAGGAAGCCAAAACTGCCCTCCAGCAGCAACTGGGTGAATGTGACTAGCTTATAAAGACTCTGAAGGCTGAGGCATTAGCCAAGGATGAACGTCTTTCCAACCTTGCTACCAAGAACAGGGAGCAAGCCTTGGAGTGTGCTGGGCACAAAATGGACCTTGTCCGAGCCCAGGCAGACAAAAGATGGTTGTTGGCGGAAGGCGTTCCCCAGGTAACTCTTGCTTCCTATCCAATTCTTGTATGAAAAATAATCATATCTAGGGCTCTTGTTCATGTCTTTTGTCTTAACAGGTTATTGCCCATATCCGGGAGGGAGATGAACTTGGGAATTGTCTCGCAACTTTACTGGTCGCCTCTTCTCAGGTTGGTCGCCAGGCGGGTTTCCTGGAAGGTTTTCAATTTGCAGAAAAGAAGAGACCTCTTGAGGATTTGCCTTGCATGGCCAAGACACCGCCAAAATTCTTTTTGAGAAGACAAAGACTTTCGATAATTTAAAGTTTGCTATCGAAGACCAGATAACCGCGCTTGCAGAGAAGGAGGATGGTGTTGACCAGTTAAAGGCACTCCTTACTGCTGATGATGAAGATCAAGAAGACGCGGAAGACGAAGATGCGGCACTGTAGTTATATTTTTTTGTAAACTGCATATATTCGTTTTTCTTGTAATCTTGTAATCCCATTTGAACAGAAATAAGAAAACGTTTCATCCGGTACACTTTGTTTTATTTTATATAAGTGTTTGTAGGATCTTCTTACTTGTCAATAAAGGATTACACGTTGCTCTGTTGTAAGATCATACAAGTCCCGTTTGGTATGCGGACCAGAAAATGTATATTACATAAAACTAAAATGTAGGCTTAGTAAAACTTTCCATAACAAAGGGCGTAAGCCAAACTGAATTACAAGCAACTACATTAGATACCTTTCTACTAGTCTATTAGGCACATATGCCAAAAATAAAAAAGTAAATAACAAATCTTGCTAAATGTAACACTTCTTCAACTGTGCCACATTCCATGTTATGGGGATCTCAGTCCAATCTAACTTCTCCAACTTGTAAGCACCCTTGGATAATACTTCTTTAACTTTATAAGGGCCTTCCCAAGTTGGGGCCAACTTTCCCGGAGGCTCTTGGCCAGATTCCTCATTGTTGTGGAAGACAAAGTCTCCCGCATCAAAAGAATACTCCTGGACCCGCGAGTCATAGTATTTTTGCAGTTGATGCTTATAATTATGCTCGGGGATCAATGCTAACTCCCTCCTTTCTTCAAGGAGGTTGAGGTTCATCCGCAACTCTTTGTCGTTATCATTGATCTTTAAAATTCGTGCGGATGGGACCCTGATTTCGGCCGGGATCATGGCTTCAGTGCCATAGGTTAAACTGAACGTCGTTTCCGAATTGCTTGAATTCTTCTGGGTGCGAAAAGCCCAAAGTACATGGGGCAGTTTATCAACCCAGCATGTTCGTTTATTGCCTAACCTTGCTTTAATCCTTTCTTTGATAGTTCGGTTGGTCCGTTCGACCTGACCGTTGGCTTGCGGATGAGCCATAGATGTGAAAATCTGGGTGACATGAAGTTCTTTCAGCCACACCTGTAACCCGCTGTCCGCAAACTGGGTCCCATTGTCACTCACAAGCTCTAGCGAAAGACCAAATCGACAAATTATGAATTCCCATAGGAATTTCTTGACACTTGATGCCGTAATGGATGCGACTGGCTTGGCTTCCACTCACTTGGTGAAGTAATCAATGGCCACAATTAAATATTTGACACATCCCGGGGCTTCTGGGAAAGGACCCATGATATCAATAGCCCATTTTTGGAACGGCCAAGCAGATGTTACTGGTACAAGCTCGTTCTTCGGACGCAGTGTATTGGGAGCATGACGCTGGCAAGAATCGCATTTTCGAATTTCTTGCACAGCATCTAAGTGCATCCTTGGCTAGTAGTATCTGGCGTTCATAAGTTTTGCAACGACCATTTTTGGCCCCGCGTGAAGACCACAAATGCCTTAATGAACTTACAGAATCAAATAATTCGCATCCTCGACGTCCACACATCTTAGAAGTGGCCCGAGGTAGGATCTTCTATACAGTACACCATCTTTTATTTGGTAGTTCAAGGCCTTGTGTCTTATTTTTCGTGCCACAACCTTTTCTTCTAGTAGAACTCCTGATGACAAGTAGGCCGTGATTGGTGTCATCCAGGATTCTACGCCAGTCTGAATTATTAAGACTTGGTTATGCGGAATGGACAGGCGACCCAGGACCTCAACGTGAATGTCTTTAGCAAAGTGCTCAAAGTTTGTTAAAGCCAACTTGCTAAGGGCATCCGCTGACTTGTTCTCGCTTCTCTTGATATGAATAACTTTGCATGAAGAGAATTGGAGGATCAAGTCCTTTGCTTGTGACAAGTATGAAGCCATTACATCGTTTTTTGCTTCATAAGTTTCATTAATTTGTCCCGCGATCAGCATAGAATCCACCCACGCTTCTAGATGTCTCACCCCAAGTTTCTTAGCTATTCGTAGGCCTGCCAGAAAGGCTTCATACTCCGCCTCATTGTTAGTAATTTTGAAGTCTAGCTTGGTGGCGTAAGTAAAATCATGACCTTCGGGATTGACTAGCCTCAAGCCCGCGCCAGATCCCTCATTGCTTGAAACTCCATCCGTGAACAGTGACCAAACTTGCCCTTGTTACGGAGGTACATGGGGTTGCAGTTCAACCAAGCATTCTTTTTCCTTGTGTTGCGGAACTTCAGTGACGAAGTCCGCCAGTACTTGCCCTTTGATTGCTGGTCTGGGTTTGTATTCAATTGCATGCTTCCCCAATTCGATGGACCATTTTGCCAATCGCCCATATAATTCTGACTTGCTTAACACATTTTTGAGTTTATACCCTGTCAGCACATTTATAGGATGGCCCTGGAAGTATCTGCGGGGGCGCCTGGTAGCATAGACTAGTGCCAGAACCAGTTTTTCGAGCATTGAATATCTGGTTTCCGGCCCAGTCAACGTCCTACTGACATAGTAAATTGGGGTTTGAACGTTCTTTCAGTCCGTCAGTAGTACGGCCCCAATGGCGATATCAGTTGCTGACAAGTACAGTGTCAGAGGTTCTCCCGACTGTGGTGCTGTTAAGGTAGGCAACTACATTAAACACTTTTTGACCTCCAGGAATGCTTGTTCAGCTTCCGCGGTCCATTTAAAGTGTCCTTCTTGAGGCAATTTCTCAGGGTCGAAACAAACGGATAAGACTTAGCCGCATGGTTGGCTAAAAATCTGTTCAACGCTACCAGCCTTCCATTGAGTGTCTGTAATTCTTTGAGGGAGGAAGGTGAAGGCACGCGGGCTACTGCCTGGACCTTATCTGGAGGCCTTAAAACCCGCACTCGTTAGAATAACACCCAAAAATTTTCCCTCTTCCATCCCGAAGGAGCACTTGGCTGGATTCAATTTCATTTTAATCTATCTGAGGGTCTCAAACGTTTCCTCTATATCTCAAAGCATTTGATCCTCCTCAATGCTCTTGATCACCAGATCATCCATATATACCTCCAAGTTTCGATCGATTTGTTTCTTAAATGCCTCATCCATCAATCTTTGATATGTAGCACCAGCGTTTTTTAACCGAAGGGTGTCATCTTGTAGCAGAATGTGCCTTGGTCTGTGCGAAACGCTGTCTTATTTCCATCGCCCGCCGCCATGCGGATCTGATGGTAGCCTTTGTAGGCATCGAGAAAACATTTGAACTTGAATGGGGCTACAACATCAACTTTGAGATCGATTTCCGACAATGGATAACAGTCTTTGGGACATGCCTTTTTTAAATCTTAGAAATCTACGCACATTCGCCATGTCCCATTGCTTTTGGGGACAATAACTAGATTGGCGACCCAAGTCTGGTACTGGATTGGGCGGATGATTCCAGCGTGTAAGAGGTCTTGAACTTGTTCGTTCATTGTTTTTGTTTATTCTGGACCCATCTTACGCTTCTTCTGCACTATCGGAGTAAACGCTGGGTTTACTCGCAACTTATGCTCTGCAATCCTCCGCGGGACACCAGTAATGTCCGCGGGTTGCCATGCGAATATATCTATGTTCTTCGTCAATAACTGCTTTAAAAATGTCCTCACTATCTCAGAAATAGTGGGTCCGATTGTTACAGTTTGATCTGGGAACTTCTTGTTTAATACCCATTTTTCTGGCTCAGTTCGTCGAACTTGCTTTGGAATTTTGCTGGGTTTCGAACTTTCTGTCGTGAAGTAATGGCGATTAATGTGAATGATAGCCACACCAGTGCGAGTCGGAATTCTCACCGCGCTGTGTGCTGTAGAAGGATGAGCATTAAAGTCACCAATCGCCTCACGACCCAAGATGATGTCGTGCTTTGAAGTCACTGGTAGAACCAAAAATTCGGAATCCTCATCCTTGAATGAGTCCCGTCACTGAGAGTGATTGGGAACGATATCACCCCCCGCGGATGCATCACTTCGCCTCCGAAACCTGACACAAGTGCATGAATCGGTTTCAACCTCACCTTGTCGTCCTCATCCAATTGCTCAAAGCATTGTTCGTACATTATATCAGATGTGCTGCACGTATCAAAAAATACGTAATGCGAATGATAATGGCCGATGAGGGAAGTGATTATCAAAGGATTCTTATTACAAGGACCTACTTTAATCCGCGGAAAGATTACCGGTTCATTTTTCCATTCTTTATCATCAGATTCTCTTCTCTTTCCTCCCACTTTGTATCCGCCTTGGATCATATGGATGTTCAGGTACTTAACTTGTTTCTTGGGTGGGCCCTGTTTATCTCGCGCGAGAGCCTTACTAGTCCCTGGTCTTGCACCTAAAACCAAGTGTCCAAGTTTTCCTGATTTCACAGCCGCCTCAATTTCATTTTTCAAAGCTATACACTCGTTCTTATTATGACCTATGTCGTCATGAAATGAACAATGTTTTTTAGCATCAACGAACGATCTCCTAGTGAGTGGTTGTGGTTTCCTAAAGTTCATGTTTTCCGTGCTGAGGATTTCAGCAGGAGTCTTCGACAGTGGGATCCAGTTATTGTTGACCCGCGCTGAAAAATTTGCTTTGTTTTTGTTGCCAATCAAAGATCTGGCATCAAATTGTTTTGATGATTCTGTAGAGGGTTGGAGCCTTGACCAAATCGTTTTTTTTTGCCTGTTTGTTCAACCGCAGAGTCTGGAATTCAACCTTTAGGTTACGCTTCTGACTATTGGTTACCAAAGTCTTTTGAGTCCTTACGAACAACTTTGTTGCGGACATAATTTCATCCCAAGACGTGGGCATTTCGTTTCTTCCAGTTAAAGTCCAAATCAATTCATCACTCTTAACATTTTTGCTTAAGGCTCCCCGCAACATGTCTTCACTCACACCGCCAATATTGAGACTCTCATTGTTAAACCAGGTAATGAAGTCTTCAATAGACTCATTATTCCGCCTAACCACGTCTAATATTTCGGACGGATCACGAATGTGTTTTTTCTACTGACAGAAGTGCTGGGAAAATTTATCCACAAAGTCACCCCAGCTCTTGATTTGTCCGTCTGGAAGCTTCTCAAACCACTCTCGTGCTGCACCAGTGATGTTAATGCAAACATGTGACACCAGTAGGGAAGAGTCCAACCGCTGACTCCTCCTACAGCCACAAAGTTTAGTAAGTGATCACTAGGATCAGTCATCCCATCATACTTTCCTACAGATGTTGGGATTTTCGCATTGACCGGGAATGGGGCAGTTGCAATACGTGCAATAATTTTTGATTTTTCAGCGAAGGCTGCAGGACGATACGGCTTGGTAAAGTCTTCCTCTGCGTCACTATGATAACCCGCCTGGCGAACGACCGCCTGCGGACGGCTAGTTCTGATGCAGTTTATACTTTAATACTCACAATTATAGAACCTTTTACTGGAAGATGGTCAGATAGTTCTGAAACTATAAGAACTTTATTAAATGGTCTAAGATGTACTACCCTGACATCATTCAGGTGGTATAAAGATGTTTTCTTAATCAGAGTCTATGAACTCCCAGAGAATAACAGTTCTCATTGGAAGTCAAAATTTGTTGATGGTCTTCCACCTTTATTTTCCGAAAGAGTAAGAAAAACTCTTAGAGGGGATAGTATTCAAATCCCTTATGATAATTATACTTATGGAAGGCTCATAGGAGTTTGTGTTCAAGAAGGTCTAGCCTTATGCAATGAACTAAAACTGAATCACCAAATAAAAAAACAAAATATAACGGAAAAAAGACAACCAGGTCAATTCTGTGGAGCAATTTGGAATGGAATGCAAAAAAGAAAATAAAGCACAAAGTACTTATAAAAGTTATAAAAAGGCTTCTAGAGAAAAATACTTTACTAAAAGAAGGGAAAAACGTTATAGAAGGAAGTCAAAAAGAAAAGAAGAATGGACCCCAACATGTTATATATGTAAGAAGAAGGGTCATACAGCAAATAGATGCTACCAGAGAAAGAACATGAAAAATAAAATTTAGTAACCTAAATATAGAAGAAAATATTAAAGAAGAATTATGTTGAATTCTTGAAACAGAAGAATCTACTGATTATGTTTCTGATCCAACTTCGAGTCCTGAAGACTGCGAAAATTGTTGTAAAAATGAAAAGTCGGATAATGAGATTTATAAAATCATATCTCAAATCCAAGATAATGATATTAATGAAAGTGATCTTAATGTTATAACTAGTAAAACTTTAGAAGATATTCTTAAAAGGATAGGAGATCCCGAAGAAAAGATAAAAATCCTTGATATAATTTATCAAGAAGAAGAAAAGAAAAATGATATTGTAAAAGAACCAGAATGTCCTTATACTATGAAACAAGTCCATGACAGATTGAATAATAAAAAACATAATTCTTCAACTCCTGAAGATTTAAAGATCGAAGTCACAAAGTTAAAAGGGAAAATAGTGAATTTGAAAAAACAAGGTCATGACTTTGAAAAAAGAATCCTAGATCTTAAAAAACTAGTATTTATAATACTCTAGGAGAGACTTCAGGCAAATCCCCTACTTATTCAGAGATATTTCCTCCTCTCAATGAAGAAGATGAACATATTCATACTATAGAAAATATCATTTCTCAAAATGGCTAGTAAAAATAACTTTACTAATTGAGAACAATTTCAAAAAGGATTTTATCGCCCTAATAGATTCGGGTGCTGATTTAAATTGTTTAAGGGAATGACTTATACCCACAAAATATTTTGAAAAAACCACACATCCTTCGGACAGCAAACCACCAAGATATGGGAGTAAAATACAAACTTCCAAAAGTGATGTGCGAAAATATATATATAAATAAAACACAAGTCGCAACTAAGCTTTAAAAACCAAACAATCTATCCTAGTTCACACAAACGGCAAGTGTACCGATCGCGTATAGCACAGATGAGGAAAGTCCGGATATCGAACTCGAAGACACGTGAAAACGTTTATAATCACTAAACTCTAACCAAGACTCACCAAAATATTTAATTGATTTATTTTAGAATTGATTTCACTACTTAACTTAACTAAATGAAAACTTTTGACAAGACTTCGGAAACTTTGACTGCAGTGATAAAAACGTCTACCTAGGTAAGAATCATATTGAAGGAGATGACAAGACAATGGATTGAAAACTCTCACGACACCGGTTCTAAAGGATGACACAACTAAGGTTCGCTCAAGAAGGTCAGATCACCTCTCGGTCTCACTAACAAACTCTAACTTATTTTAGTTGATTTTAAGAACAAACCGGGAAAACAAATTATTAACGTGTTCTAATACCGACTCACCTCTCGGTCTCACCGACACACTAGCCTAATGGAAACGAACACTACGCAACCAAGGATAGAGGAACAATTCAAATTAACTTAAACTAGACCAACTAATCGCTCAAACACCCAAACCCGACAAGAACAAAACCCGCTCTCGCGCGATCTTAATTCTAACAAGTAAAAGTAATGAGACGAGTTTACTTCTTATCACATCTCGGTCTCTAAGAAGGTGTTTCACAACTGATTTTATTTAATTAATTTACCCACTTATCCCTACGGTTGTACACCCCGCAAACAAACCCTAAACACAAAGTAAAGAGCCTTAAACATGCAACAACTAATCAAAACCGATTCAATTAATTAAAGCACGAGGTTATTAGGTATAATCAAACAAAACACAGCCACCAAACACAATATAATTTACTATTAAATCAAACTTTACATTAACAATTTAAGCCATGATCATTAACAATCCATATTACTAGTCAAAACCTAACAATATTCATCAAACCTAGGTAGAACAAACAAGATTAGCTACTCATTAATTTTGGACAGCCATTAACATTCAAGTAAATCATCATAAACATCAACATAAACATAATCAAACTCATTCAAGATCCAAGAATAACTAAATCAAAGTCAAACAATCAATTACTTGCAAAACAATCCAAAGAAAAAGATCAATTCAACTAGTTAGGGTTCTTGAACAAAAAACAAAGTTTAAAGATGATTACTTAGGGTTATATGGCTGAGTTTATGGATGTATTTGATGCCTAGCAGCTGCACAAGAGTCTCCTTGGTGTTCTTCTTCCTCTCCAGCCGTCACAACAGCCGCCACTTAGCTTTTTTTTTCTTTCTTTCCCTTGCTGCAGTTCCGATCGGAAGTAGGCTAGGAGTTAGGGTTCTTTTTGATTTCGGGTTTTTGGCTGGATAATGGCTGAGAATTAAGTTAATTAACTTAATATAATATCATGCAAGACTTCTAACTTGTGGGCTTGGGTTGGGCCTTAAGTTGTAGCTTTGAAACTTGACCAAAAAGGCCCCTAAAGTCTTCCAACTTAACTCTTTTTTCACCATCTTTCATAAACCTATAATTAACATTTAAACTTTGTAAATTATTGCACTTAACCCCCAATATTTTCATAAAATAAACAATTAAGCATAAAAACCATGATAAAATCATAAGGAAAGTAAGTGTGTTTTACTACACATCAAACATCCCCACACTTAAGACTTTTTCGTCCCTGAAAAAGATTTGACTGCAGTTGGATCAGAATCGGAAAATCATAGTCAAATCAAACATATAGGTTAGATTTTAAAGCTCAGAAAAACGCAAAAACCGCGATCATCGATATTGTTGTCCACCTAAACCCATGCCTTAATCTTTACCGGGACAAATAAGATCCGACAATAATATTACTTAGTGGTTTACACAATTAAGACCCGCTTATTTTCTGCTTTTACCGGACCAGACCACCCCAACTTGACTTAAACCTCAAAGTTAGCAGATTTAAAACTTTTGTTACTCTAATTTTTTATGAATAGTTAAGACGATCAAGGGTATTGTTTATCCACCTAAGCTTAAGCATCAAAGTCTACCAAGCAGCCATTAGATACGATTAAGGTTCAATTTATTAATAGCTAGTGTTCCCCACAACATGACATACCCCCGTTATCAAGCAATACCCCAAATCCATCACCATAGGTGAGTATGCAAAATTTCATCTGTAGGGCTTACATGTAGCGTGTCCCTTGTCGTCCATTTCTTAATGGTAATGAGACGCGAGCACGGGGACCCCACATGGCTAACAGAGTGGATGATCAAGTCTATAGTGTATTTGTACTTTTTGTGATCATGTTTATAGACTTATAAGGGTTTGCTCTTTGGCTTTATTTTAAATATCCACAACCCCACTTAGGAATTGTGAATACCCAGATGAATAGATTACATACAGACCCATGGTCTCCGGACACGAAGCATCCCATCAATACAGGATTTAAGGTTATAAAACCATACGCCAATGAGGTGTAAAACACTAAACTAGCAGTTTAAGATTTATATCACAGGCTACACGGCATACTCGAACGTTAAACCTACCCAAGCATCATATGATAACGTATTCAAATTTTTAAAACTCATGATACTTCCACTTTTTTCATACCAAAATTTGAGGCTTGAGTATGGCCCGACCTTTCATTGCTTATTTTCCACGGACAAAACGCTTTACCCACAAAAGATTTCCGTTTAACCGTTTTATCAAATTTGCCCTTTCATTTTCAAGGCTGAGCCTACCGACACATCCCAAGTTAAGTGTGTTTTCTTTTATTTATCACATATTATTAGTAGTTTGAAAAACCGATTTCCGACAAATATCATCATCTCCCACTTTAGTGCAAAAGAAACTAAAAACAAGGGACATTTTTTTTAACATAAACAACGTACGAAAACGAAAAACAAGTGAAAACTTTTTATTTTTTTTAATTTTTTTTCTACAACTAAGTAAAATAAATTCTCATCCCCACACTTAGAACGAAATCGTCCTCGATGAGAACAAGGAAAATAAATAAAATAAAAATAAAACGTAAAGCATAAAATTAAAACTTGAAAGAACAGAAATTAAAATAGAGAACGGGTTACTCCCCTGGTTTAGATGCAGATTCTTCATCAGCTGTGTATGACTTGAACGAACGACCATATAGCATTTCATTCGCGGCCGCAACCTCGGGTGAACCAGTTCCAAAACGCCATCAGAGCTACCACGCGCATAATAATACCTGTAACAACTCAAACTCGCTCGCATGTAGGGGCGTACAAAACAGAAAACAGAAACATAAGAAATAAACATATTTTTGTGTTTTTGAATTTTTTAATTTTTTTGATTTTTATTAAATATTTATTTTTTTGTATTTTTATGTTTTTAAATAACAAAAATAAAAAAAACAAAACTCTAAATCTCGGGCTGCCTCCAGAGAGCGCTTAGTTTAACGGGTCCTCAGCCTGACCCCAAATCTCAATTTCAATCAGGTGGCTTCTCCTTTATCCGTTTCCCACTCGACCCATTTCGTTTTATTTGTCTACTATTAGTTGGGAAAAACTTACCAGAAAAATTTAAAGAGATTTTGAAAAACTGAAACGGGTCGGACCACTAAGACTTATACTTACCCGGACCAAACTTTATACGAGTCGTGTAATGAAGGAGGATGTCATCTTTGCTGTGTGTCAACTTTTTATTTTGTTTCGTATGTCGTATCCTCACTTTCAAGTTCGTTTGATCCAAGTATACATGTTCCCTCTTCTGCGATGTCTCTCTGATAATTAATCTTTCTATTCCATCAATGTCACCTCCCGGGTTAAATTGCATATCATCTATTTCCATAGAGGTATCCTCCACAAGCTTTTCATGACAACCCTCGATATCCAAGACAACCACATTCGCCTTCTCGACCTCCGTCAAAGTAGATGCGATGATAGCCGGCAGCTTCCTCTCTTCATCTAAAAACACATACTCAAGGTGGGCAGGCGAATCCTTAATCTCTAAGGAAGAAGGAGGACTCTCGACCGAAGGTCGGTCCATCGGATCGTCTCGTACGATCTCAGCAGACACGCCAGATTCAGGGGTATGCGACTCGGTGTCGTCATCTAAGGACTGATTAGTTACGGCAACCATCTCAATCTCACTTAGGGGTTCGATAAGTGTTTAACTTAGAGGTGGAACATATACCGAGTCATTCAAAATAGCATGCAATACATCGTCCATTATTGCCTCCAATTCTGGGGTGGGCTCTAATATATTTCCCAATGAATCCCTATACCCTAAGAAGTTCCCCATCAGATCATATGCGAAACGGTATGGAGGTTCTACCCAAAGTGATTCGAAGTTAGCCTTTGTGCCTCGGTTTCTATCCTCCTTCGCTCATAAGCATCATGTACCCAGTGATCTCCGCCACACACTTTGCACCATGGCGTTCCAACGTGTCGTCCGAACATATTTCCTTTAAAGAACACTCGAAAGAAAAAGGATCACGGGCACCAGATAAAAATAGAACAAAATACTTAAAATAAAACAAAAACCAAACAATCTATCCTAGTTCACACAAACGGCAAGTGTACCGATCGCGTATAGCACAGATGAGGAAAGTCCGGATATCGAACTCGAAGACACGTGAAAACGTTTATAATCACTAAACTCTAACCAAGACTCACCAAAATATTTAATTGATTTATTTTAGAATTGATTTAACTACTTAACTTAACTAAATGAAAACTTTTGACAAGACTTCGGAAACTTTGACTGCAGTGATAAAAACGTCTACCTAGGTAAGAATCATATTGAAGGAGATGACAAGACAATGGATTGAAAACTCTCACGACACCGGTTCTAAAGGATGACACAACTAAGGTTCGCTCAAGAAGGTCAGATCACCTCTCGGTCTCACTAACAAACTCTAACTTATTTTAGTTGATTTTAAGAACAAACCGGGAAAACAAATTATTAACGTG
Source organism: Bidens hawaiensis (assembly GCF_021521415.1). Lineage (NCBI taxonomy): Eukaryota > Viridiplantae > Streptophyta > Magnoliopsida > Asterales > Asteraceae > Bidens > Bidens hawaiensis. The sequence continues at coordinate 50,204 of NW_027505093.1, read as the reverse complement.
TTCTAATACCGACTCACCTCTCGGTCTCACCGACACACTAGCCTAATGGAAACGAACACTACGCAACCAAGGATAGAGGAACAATTCAACTTAACTTAAACTAGACCAACTAATCGCTCAAACACCCACACCCGACAAGAACAAAACCCGCTCTCGCGCGATCTTAATTCTAACAAGTAAAAGTAATGAGACGAGTTTACTTCTTATCACATCTCGGTCTCTAAGAAGGTGTTTCACAACTGATTTTATTTAATTAATTTACCCACTTATCCCTACGGTTGTACACCCCGCAAACAAACCCTAAACACAAAGTAAAAAGCCTTAAACATGCAACAACTAATCAAAACCGATTCAATTAATTAAAGCACGAGGTTATTAGGTATAATCAAACAAAACACAGCCACCAAACACAATCTAATTTACTATTAAATCAAACTTTACATTAACAATTTAAGCCATGATCATTAACAATCCATATTACTAGTCAAAACCTAACAATATTCATCAAACCTAGGTAGAACAAACAAGATTAGCTACTCATTAATTTTGGACAGCCATTAACATTCAAGTAAATCATTATAAACATCAACATAAACATAATCAAACTCATTCAAGATCCAAGAATAACTAAATCAAAGTCAAACAATCAATTACTTGCAAAACAATCCAAAGAAAAAGATCAATTCAACTAGTTAGGGTTCTTGAACAAAAAACAAAGTTTAAAGATGATTACTTAGGGTTATATGGCTGAGTTTATGGATGTATTTGATGCCTAGCAGCTGCACAAGAGTCTCCTTGGTGTTCTTCTTCCTCTCCAGCCGTCACAACAGCGTCATATAATGGAAAAAACCTTTACTTTGAGTTCGTAACTCAACCAATTGAGAAAATGATCAATGAAATACTAATACAAGCAAAGACTAGCCAAATTAATTTCCTTAAAGAAAAAATAAATATTCATACAATTGAAGAAAGCCTAAAAATCCAAAATTATTATCAAAAATTGAACTTTTAAAGATCCAATTTAAAAATGATATATGTAATGATCATCCAAATGCCTTTTGTGACAGGAAACAACATATAGTTTCTCTTCCATATGAAGAGGATTTTCATGAAAGTAATGTTCCAATAAAAGCAAGGCCATGTCAAATGAACTCTGAATATTTAGAGTTATGTAAAAAATAAATATCTTCACTTCAACAAAAGGGGTTGATACAACCCTCAAAATCTCCTTGGTCATGCACCACCTATTATGTAAATAAGCATTCTGAAAGGGAAAGAGGTGTGCCAAGATTAGTAAGAAATTATAAGCCTCTTAATAAGGTCCTAAAGTGAATCAGATATTCAATCCCAAACAAAAAAGATTTGTTAGATAGATTATATGAATCATTAATATTTTTAAAAGTTGATTTAAAATATGGGTATTGGCAAATTCAGATTGATCAAAAGGATAGGTACAAAACAACTTTTAATGTTCCTTTTGGTCAATATGAGTGGAATGTTATGCCTTTTAGTCTTAAAAATGCGCCTTCGGAAATTCAAAAAATTACGAATGACATATTCATTCCTTTTTCAAATTTTATAATTGTTTACATAGATGATATTTTGGTGTTTTCAAAAGATATTGAAACTCATTTTAAGCATCTAAATTTATTTAAAAATATTATTATAATAAATGGACTAGTTATTTCTAGTCAAAAAATGATGTTATTTCAAACAAATGTTAGGTTTTTAGGACATATGATTGAAAAAGGAAAAATAATTCCTATCAATAGAAGTATAGAATTTGCAAACAAATTCCCTCACAAAATTATTGATAAGACTCAATTACAAAGGTTTTTAGGAAGTTTGAATTATATTGCTCCATATTACCAAGACCTAGCAAAGGATTCGTCCATATTATATGATATATTAAAGAAGAATCCTAAGCCATGGGGTGAGAAACATACAAAAGCGGTGGTGAAAATAAAACAAAAAGTCTCTAACCTCCCATGCTTAACCATTGCTAATCCAAGTTGGGATAAGGTGGTAGAGACAGATGTTTCAGATATAGGCTTTGGATGAATACTAAAACAAATCTCTCCTCAAACTAAACAAGAATATCTTGTTAGATTTTATTCAGGAAAATGGTCTGACAGCCAAACAAATTATGCTACTATAGCTAAAGAAATTTTGGCAAGTTTAAAATGTGTTTTAAAATATCAAGATCTCTATAAAACTCATTTCCTAGCCTTATCCTTTCGTCTCTTGGTAATGATTCCATAAACCATTTTATAAAAGGTTTCCACTTTTCTTGTTTATATTTTTCACATATCTGCTTTATAATAGCAGATCCTGGACTAAAATCTAGTTTTTCGTATTCCATTATAAGTTAAAACTCATTTCAGAGACGGTATCTTCCTCTTTGACTTGTTGGTGATAGACACCTGAGACTAAATTATCATGATTAATATTTAAATTTTTCTGCTCTATTGGGTCTTATTTGAGAAGTAGAAGCCCTATAGGGCTCAGAAAATTCCACTTTATAATCTAGAGGTGAAATATAAGACTTAGCAGATAATGACCTAGCAAGCCTTTGTGATATTGATTTATATTCATTATCTTCAAATTCTATTTCTATATTACCATCTGGTGTTTTTATAAGTTTATTTAACTTGTGTTTTATTTGTGGTTGTTTTTTTATTGCTTTATTTATAACCCAATTTTCTGGGAATGTTATTTCTTCCCATTTAACTGGTATTCTTATGAAAATATTTGACTTCCCATAATTTGTTTCAATTTATATTGTTTCATTATTTTGTTTATTTATTCTTTTGCATCTAAGATTCATAGTTGTTAACAACCTATACTATATTCTATAACAGATACAAATTATTTCTGAACCCTGGACATAATTATATCCATGAGTTTTTACATATAAAGTTAAAGCATCATCTATATTTTGATCAGATAAAAACAAATGTAGGTCTGGATAAACATCAAAATATACCGGACCCTGTGCTAACTGGTTTCTATAATACCCATTAATGATTGTTTCCAATTTAAATTACGAGCATCTCGTAATACTGCTATAAAACTTTCTGGTAAACTTTGTAGTGTTAAAGGTTTAAAAGCAACTTGAACTAAGCCAACATGAAATAAATTATAATCTTTTTTACATCTGACTAAATCAGATAGGTTTAAGAGTTTTATTATCATTTCTTCATTGCTGACGGACATAACCTCTTCAGTTGTTTTAACAACTTAACAACTTGTTTCCAATTTAAAAAATTATTAAAACTTCCAATTTGGTATATAACTTTTGGATTAATATGAGGAATTGTCCATTTATTCAATAAATCAAGATTTTTTGGAATATCATATTTCTCGTTTATACTGTTTTTAACAGTAATCTTCTTTTTAAATAAATTAATCATTCTAAGATTTAAGTATTGAACCATAACACATACCCCCCTTTAAATCCATGGCTCTGATACCATAAGTAACAGAGTAATCACGGACATTAGATTTTATTTTACAAAATAATAAACTGTCAATAAGATTTAATTAGTTTACAAAATAATAAACCGTCAAGGTAGTTTGTAAGGAATAAAAGACGTCCTAACAACAAATTAACCATACGAACAGAGTTTCCTTACATACTAACTGCCAGTTTATAATTTTAACTTAGCCAGTAAATTACTTTAACCTTTACTTAATTATTACTTAAGTAATATTAGAACCATTTCTTAAATGGGTATTTTAGGCCATGATTCAATACTTTATGGGCTTAGCCCATCATGATGTTATTAACTTAGGATAGAATATAATAAAATAAGAAGTTCTTACTTGCACAAGAATGATAAGGATGATAAAGATACACCAGTGACTCCAAAGTTTGAATTTTTATTAATAAGATGAATATTTTACAAGATTGCAGAAAGAAAGGAGATGCTAAGAATTAGCGTGTCTCCAACTATAAACTAAACCCTCTTTTATAGGGAAAACACACCGAAAAAAAACAAAACACATAAAAATAAATTAGAAAATAAAATATTATATAAAAACTAGAGATTCCTCATAGGAGAAGCATGACCATTTAAAATGGCATCCAAGGTCTGCCTTAAGGGACTTTGTCAGAGATTCTCATTATGAAGATAAATTATTAACTTTTGCAGAGATTCTCTTATGAGTAGGGAAAGTGTTTTGTCACTTTAAGCCTTTTCTTTTCCCTTGTCTGGTTTGCTTTGGGAAGATTCTCCTGATTGATCTATGAATTCTTCTTGGAGTTTTTCTAAATATTTATCCAAGTTTGCATCTAGGCATGTGATGTCCTATATATCTTGGGCTTCTCCTGGTAAATATGAGAATTCATTATAATCTCCTTGACTATTAGACGAAAGAGACATAACCTTTGAGGAACTTGTTGTAGAAAAAACTTTCTTTAGTTTCTTCTTCATTTCTTTCATATAGGATTTAATAATCTCGGATCTTGAAACTTCTTGCTTGTCTTCTATAAGAAAAAATCAAGTGTCAAAATTTCAAATGGCCATATTGATAGCAAATTTTTTCCCTATCTGAATAAAAATTAATATCTTAATTTTCGAAAAAAATGAGGAAGAAGACTTTTCCCCCATTTAGGCTTGATTTGACAAAAAATTACTTTAAAATAACTTTAAGTTATAATATAAAGTTATAATATTTAATTCAATTTGTTTATCCTCGTTTTAACCTACATTTCGTACAAGTCGTTACCCGTTAGCATTACTGAAGAGGTATGTACCCGCCTCAACACCGAGCGAGGCAGGTCAACCCACAAGATATAGACAAGAGGCTCGAGATCAAGATATTATGAAGGCACAAAGCCAAAACCTATGCGCATGGCTCATATCACATATGCTCACGCATATCACATATGCTCATGCATCACATATGCTCAGACATCACATATGCTCACGCATCACATATGCTCACGCGTATCACATGCTCACGCACTATATATGCTCACGCGTATCACATCTGCGCGTGACGCATATCACATGCTCACGCATATCACATCTGCGCGTGGCGCATCCGCGCGTGGCGCATATCATATGCTTGTGCATATCACATCTGCGCATGAAACATCTGCGCGTGAGAATAAAGAGAAGACCTCGCGCATCCTCAGGATAGGCGCATATCACACATGCACATAATCAACCTCGTCCTTATCCAAATCAGGATAAAGACAACCTTGATTGTGCACGTCAGACAACCTTCCAGAAGGTATCTTTTTAAGGAATAAGAATATGCTGATGTTGACAGCTGCCAATGAAAGGTGGACAACTCAGCAAAACCCATGTGCTGGGTCAGAGAATAATCAATGAAAAAGCACCAGGTGTCCCAAGGACACGTGGCGCAAAGCAATAGGAGGAGGCCAAAAAGGCCCTAATTGGGTCTGAGCCCAATCATTGGAAACCCTAGCACTATAAATACCACATCAACTCCACAAGGAGAGGTATGCCCTATTACACAGTATTAAGCTATATTAAGCAATACACTCCAATTTCCTTACTCTGAGATTATTATCTTCTCCCACAAAACTCTTATTCTCACACCGGAGGGTTACCCCAAAGAGGACCCCTCTGTCCCTTTCTGAGGGGTAAGTTTACGGTGCTGTTCATTTTGTAGGTGGAAGAATCCAGATTCCAGAGAACCATCGGTGAAATAGCATAATCACACCCGAGGAAAGTTGATCGTCTACCTGTGAGCCGATCTACGTTTCTTCATTGGCGCCATCACCTGTTACAACGGCAACAAAATCTCATCAGTTCTCTAAAAAAAAAAATTTCACCATGGTTTCTGGTGTTCGTAACATCGATCAAGTTCTGGAGGATATTGAGCATGGGGATGTTAATGAGGGACAACAGTTTCTGAGGGTGCCGCGTGATTCTACGCGCACCACCAGTAACCATCCCTTCATCACAACTCCTCATGGCCAGACTGAAACTCCTCCAGACGATCTCACGTTCCAAAATCTTACCGGCGAGAAACAAAAAGGACCAATGGGTCCAGAAGATGAAACCAATGACCCTAAAGAATGGCTCATAAACGAGCAACGACGTCTAATGGACAAGTACAATGAGCTGGTCAAACACAAAAAGTTAGCCGACTTAACACAAAGACAAGCGTTTGATAAGCAAACTGTTTATGGAACAAAAAGGGCGCGCGCGCCGGAAGATGGTCACTCTGTTCACACTGAACACGCTGAGTTTAGTGATGAAGAAGTGCACAGCATCAGGAAGACGCGAGATACTCATGCAGGAGGCTCACAGCTCCGCGCGCACATGAACATGGCGCCTGGAGCCAAAGCCGATCTGGATCTGCACACACCGTACAGCCCACCAGTGAGAGGGCAAGTGGACGTAACCACACCGTACAGGCCAGCCATCTTAGTGAAACATTCAAAATTCACTGAGCGCATCGCGAAGATCCCCATTCAGCACAAAACCAAGATGCCAAGTGGTTTGGGCAAATATGACGGCACAACAGATCCAGACGATTTCTTACAAGGTTTTTACAACACTGGAAACCTAGAAAGCTGGACGATGCCAACATGGTGTCACATGTTTGCTCGCTGCCACACGGGCGCGGCGCGTGTCTGGTTGAAAGCTTGCCGACTGGGCAAATCGATGGGTTCGAGGAACTATTGGAAAAGTTCCAAGCTCACTTCGTACAGCAGCGCAGACACACGCGCGACCGTGATGACATCATGCACTGCGTGCGCAGGAATGATGAAACGATTGAAGACTACATAACTCGTTCAATCAGGAGTCTCTGGCAATCGGAGGTATCACTGAGCAACTATTGCGCGTGGCCTTTATACAAGGCGCGCGCAGTGATCAACTCCGCCGAGCTCTCGTGAGCAGAGATGGCATGCCAACCACTTGGGCCAAGCTAATGGAAGCATCGCGAGTCTTCGCGAGAAATGAAAAACAAATTGCCCAAGATAGAGCGAGAGAAAGAGGGCATCAAGCAGAGGCATCGCGCAACAACGAAAGAAGGGGCAAACAGAACTCTGTATGGTCCAGGTTGCAACCAACCAGTTTTTCTTCCGCAGAAAAGCAGGCGCAACCAAGCTCACCCCAGCCCCAAAAAGACGTTCGTAATCGCGGGGAGGGTGACAAGAGGGAAGGCGGCAGAGATCCTAACAGACCTCTGCCATGAATATGGACTCCCCTCACTAAAACGCCTTCACAAGTGTTAAGCACTGAGAATGTCCAGTTCAAAACCCCCAAGCCACTACACCACAAGGGACCATCAAACAGTGGCAAGTATTGTGAGTTTCACAAGTCCACAGGACACAACACTGATGCATGCCACCACTTGAAGGATGCAATTGAAAAAGATGTGAAATCAGGCAAGCTGGCTCACCTGGTGAAAAACTCAAGACCAGAAAATGAACAACCAGAAGGAGCCTCTGCCAGTAAAAAGTTCAAAAGAATCTGTGTAGCCGAGGGAGGAAAGCAAGGGCAAAGATCAAGAAAGAGAAGCGCGCAAATCCAAGGAGATTGGCGCGAGCAACAAGTAATCTTCCCAAGAATCAGGGGAGGCCCTTCTATCAGCAGTCCTCTTGTCATCACTACACACATTGCTCATTATGAAGTGTCAAAAGTCCTAGTGGACACTGGCAGCGAATCAGACATCATGTATGAGCAATGTTTCAGGAAGTTGGATCCAGCAGACCAAGCAAGGCTTGAAATTGTGAATGCACCAATCTCTGGTGTTTCAAATGAAATCATTCATCCCCTAGGTCAAATACAATTTGAACTAACTATGGGGGATGAGAAACACAAGCGAGCCGAAGTTGTCAACTTCTTGGTCTTGCCCACCACTTCATGCCCCAATATGATCTTGGGTAGGGGAACGATTGCCCAATTCAACGCCATACCGTCGCCAGCGCACGGCGCGTTGGGGTTCCCAACACCAGCAGGTGTAACTTTTGTATACCGAGATCATTTGTGTGCAGTGACAAGTACACCACGGGAAGGGAGAATGAAACTTCCAATGGCAGACAACGCGCCAGAGGAATGGATTCTCAACCCAAAATTCCCGGAGCAAACAATCACAATTGGCGCTACGATATCAGACGACACGAGGTTGAGAATATAAAGATTGCTCACAGCATATATGTCGGTCTTCGCGTGGCAACACTCTGATATGACTGGGGTTCCGCGAGACCTGGCGCAACATTCTCTCAACACGTTCAAGTCTGTAGAGCCAATTGCTCAAAAGAAGAGAGTCATGGGGGATGAGAAGGCGAGGGCCATGAATGAGCAAGTTGAGGATCTATTGCGCGCAAACATCATCCGCCCGATACGATACCAGACATGGGTAGCCAATCCTGTGATGGTAAAGAAAAGTAACGGGTCGTGGAGGATGTGCATTGACTTCAAGGACCTCAACAAAGCATGCCCAAAAGACTGTTACCCCCTCCCAAACATCGAAGCAAAGGTGGACTCCGTGGCGCCATTCAAGCTCAAATGTTTCCTGGATGCCTACAAGGGCTATCACCAGATTCAAATGGCACCACAAGACGAGGACAAGACTGCCTTCAGAACCGACAAGGGTGTTTTTTGTTACACAAAAATGCCCTTTGGTTTGAAGAATGCGGGAGCCACCTACCAAAGACTTATGGATGCCGTTTTCAGCGAGCAAATTGGAAGAAACCTAGAAGTCTACGTGGATGATTTGGTGATCAAAAGCAGGGAGGAAAAACAAATGCTCAAAGACATCGAAGAAACCCTTGGGCGCCTAAAGGAAGTTAACATGAAGCTCAATCCGAGCAAATGCACTTTCGGCGTACAAGAGGGAAAATTTCTAGGTGTAATGGTCACCAAGGATGGTTTCAAGGTGAACCCTGAGAAGGTGGAGGCCATCCTTGACATGCCCTCACCATCCACCATGAAAGAAGTCCAAAAGTTGAATGGGAGATTGGTATCAATCAACAGGTTCCTAGCGAACCATGCAAGCAAATCTACCCCATTCGTCAACACATTGAGAAATTGCCTAAAGAAAAGCCAATTCAAGTGGACTCCTGAGGCCGAGCAAGCTTTCAGTGAGATAAAAGAATGTTTAATAAATCTGCCCGCGCTCACAGCTCCACTTCCTAGTGAAACTTTGACAATGTACCTATCAGCAGGAGAGCGCGCCATCGGCGCAGTATTGTTAGTGGATCGCAAGGGAATCCAAACGCCAATATACTATGTGAGTCGGGTGCTGACAGATCCTGAGACGCGCTACTCCATCATGGAAAAGTTAGTTTTGTCACTAACACACGCGTGCGCAAGCTTCATAGATATTTCAATGGTCATCCCATTGAAGTTCTGACTGGTTACAACATCCAGCAAGTCTTGCGGCGCCCCGCGCTCTCGGGAAGGCTGACAAAATGGGCGCTGGAATTAGGAGAGCACACGATCGCCTATAAGCCCCGTCCAGCAATAAAGGGACAAGTCTTGGCTGATTTCATTGCAGAAATCCCCGAAGGAAAAATTGAAGAGGCTCAGCGCGAGGTAGACCCTCCGCGAGCCAATGATGAAGAAAATGTTTGGAGATTATTCACTGACGGAGCTTCAAACAACGAAGGATCCGGCGCAGGCCTCAAGCTGGTGGATCCAGAGAATCAGGAATATACTTACGCCATCAGGTTGGACTTCAAGAGCACCAACAATGAAGCTGAGTATGAAGCCCTGCTGGCTGGCCTGCGCATCGCGCACAAATTCGGAGTTAAAAAGCTAGAGGCCCATGTTGATTCATACTTGGTAGCAGCACAGGTCAATGGCCTTTATGATGCCAAGGAGAACACCATGCCTCTGTATCTAGAGCAGGCGAAAAAGCTCATCGAGCAATTTGACTGCTTCAGAATCATTCATATTCCGCGCAGTGAAAACAAATCTGCCGACGCGTTGTGCAAGATGGCATCAACCAGCTTCGATCACTTTGGCAAAGATGTCAGGGTAGAAGTAATGAGCAACCCGTCGGTGGGAGCGAAGTCTGTCCTTGTAACTCATACAACCCCTTCATCATGGATAACTCCAATAATGGAATTCTTGAAGGAGGGAAAAGTACCGGACGATCGCGCACAGGCGAGGAAGATAAGACACAAGTCGCAGAACTATGAACTACTTGATGGAACACTATATCGACGCTCTTATCTTGGACCGCTCATGAAATGCCTAGATGCTGAGGAAGCAAGCTATGTGATCAGAGAGATACACGAAGGAATCTGTGGAATACATGCTGGCCCGCGCATGGTGGTTACCAAGGCAATGAGCGCAGGTTACTATTGGCCAGGCATGTACTTGGACGCTTTAAAAGAGATCCAAAAATGCAAAGCGTGTCAGAGCTATGAGCCAAACACCATGCGGCCAAAGAACAACTTGATTCCGGTGACCTCCGCATGGCCTTTCCACAAATGGGCCATCGATATTGTGGGACCCCTACCGCAAGCGCAAGGGCGAGTAAAATTTTTGGTAGTGGCAGTAGACTATTTCATAAAATGGGTTGAAGCCAAGCCACTAGCAAAAATCACAGCCGAAGCGATGAAGCAGTTTATTTGGAGCCACATCATATGCCGTTTTGGCTTGCCCATGGAAATTGTGAGCGACAATGGCAAACAATTCACTGACCAAAAGATATCCAGCTGGCTTAAGGAATTGCGCATCAACCAAATCTTCACTTCAGTATACCACCCTCAGGGGAATGGCCAAGTGGAGCGCGCGAACCAAAGCTTGTTAAATGGGCTGAAGAAAAGGTTGGGGGGAGAATCCCATTCTTGGGTCGAAGAGCTACCTAATGTCCTGTGGGCACACAGGACATTAAGCAAAACCAGCAATGGCGAATCCCCGTTCAGCCTAACCTATGGAACGGAGGCTATGATTCCAGCAGAAATTGGATGCCCATCCTATAGAGTGCTCATGATGAACAAGATTGATAACGAGCGCAAAAGGAGGTTGGATCTCAACTTACTTGAAGGGCGCAGAGAGGCGGCTATCATTAGTGAAGCCAAGTACAAGAAAAAACTGGAAAAATATTACAATCAGCGCGTGAAAGAATGCCACTTCAAGAAGAATGAGTTTGTCCTTCGAAACAATGAAGCTAGCCGCGCGATACCCCCGGGAAAGATGTCCCCCAATTGGGAGGGACATTATCAAGTCTCGGAAGAATTGGGAAAAGGCGCATACGCTTTAAAAGATTTGAATGGAAAGAAGATCCCGCGCGCATGGAACGCGGCACAGCTTAGAAAATGTTTCATGTAAAAATTGTCAAATTTGTAATCAAGGCTCTTTAAGCCATTATGAATAATGATACGCGCTATCTTCTCTTAATGTGGATTCTATTACCCTTTGCATACATGTTTCACACTTCCCTTTATTAATTTTGAGCAATATGACAGCATTGTATTGACATCAAAACAAAAAATAAAACGAAGTAAAACATACATGCGCGAGCTTCAAGCTCAAACGCGTTAACGAGTCTTAACTCTAAAACGTCAGGGCCTTAGCCCAATAATATGAGCCTTAGCTCAGGGCCTTAGCCCAATAATGTGAGCCTTAGCTCAAATCACTCACAACATCCATCCTACATGCTGCGCAGCCTGACCATAAAAATACCTAAGCACAACTAAGGCAAAGCACATGCCAAAACATAGTTGTTAAGGTCTCAGGTCGAGGTCGCGCATGAAATTGTAATGGATATCAGAGTAACACATACTGACACGTAAAGGCTAAAAAACTCATAATTCCCTATAATAAATGCGCGATAACGTCGCGCAAAAGAGGAATAATGAAACGCCAAAGCACGTGTCAACATAGTCAGGATATTGCAAAATCACTTACAATATGACAAGGATTAAGTATAATAATTTCCTTACAACCTTGTTCTTATTTCAACGTGCAAGCATATCTTATATTCAACAAGCAAACATGCAACATAAAGAGATGAATGGGGAATGCGCAAGATGCGAAGAAGGGAAAAACAAAATTTCATTCCAAAGCATTGAAATTTACAAGTTTACAAGATGATGAGATACAAACTACAAATAAAAAAAAAAAAAAACATGAAGGGCTTCTCAATTCTCCACGTCGACATCAGCCTCTTCATCGTCCTCATCACCGTCCTCAGCATCTGGCGCAACCTGCTCCTCGTCATCTCCAAACTGACCATAGTCAAGATGTTCGTCCTGAATGGAGTCGCCTTCTATCACAATAGTGTCAGGAGCGGGTCCTTTGGCCACGCCAGAGCCGCTAGCAGGGGCAGCATTCCCCGCGCCATCATCGCCGCCACCAGCCCCTTCGCACTCGTCAAGTAATTTCTTTAGCGCGCCGAGATCGGGCTGGTCAGCAAGCGCGGATATCTGCAAATCATAAGGAAAAATATGAGTACAAAAAGACTTGGAAAATAAGTCAAGGTAATCTCATTAAGGTTAAAATACCTGCGCAAGGATGGGAATGGGAGTATTCAAATACTTCTCCCCCATCTCGGCCATGTCGGCGCAGGCAACGTCGAGCTGATAAGGGTAGTCGGATGGGTTCTTCTTCAGCATGCTATATTCACAGCCATCCTTAAACCCTTCAGCTCGACCCACCAAGCGCGCGGCAGCGTTGCAATCCATCACAAGGGCCTGAAACTCGTCTGAGTATTTCATCGCGTAAGCGCAACGAGTCATACCCTGTGAGATTAGCCATTGGCGATCCTGCGCGAGGGAAGAAACAGACGTCTCAAAAGCAGGAATCTGAGAGTTTAACAACTCAACAGTTTCCTTAGTCTGTTTCAGCTCCTCTTTGTCGGACGCTGCTGCCGCCAAGGCTTCTTCCTTTTCCGCTCGCGCAACATCGAGTGCTTCCTGGCTAGACGCTACCGTCGCCAAGGCTTCATCTTTCTCGGCCCGCGCGGCCGCCATCTCCTTCTTCAGGCGCGCAACCTCACTCTCTAATGATGATTTGTCAGTTATAGACTGCACAAGAGCTTGGTCACGCGCCTCCGCGTCCAGCTCCAAGTCGCGCGCTCGCCGCGCGTACTTGGCCGCGTCCGCCTCGGCCGCCTGTAGCTTCTCCCGCGCAGCCTGTAGCTCATGCCCGCGCTTCACGAAGGCGGTGTTGGCACTTGCTCTGTTCTCGCTGAGCTCTTCTTGGAGTTTCTCAGCTCTCTCTCGAGCATCAGAAAGATTCCAAGCAGACACTTTAGCCTCTTGCTTGGCTTCCGCAAGAGCATCACGTACCTTTACGTAATCATAGCGAAGCTCTTGGGAGGCAGCAAAGAAAGCCGACCCAGCAAACAGATGATCGTTGAGCAAGTCCTCGCGAGCGCGGTCCTCCTGAAACCTCCTTTCAGCTGGAGGCACAGAATGAGCCCAGAAGTCCTCACACACACCCATGGACTGAAATGAGCTGTCCTCAGTAATATTCCATCTCGGGCGGTAAATGTGATCGGCTTCCTGCAAACACAAAGTAATGATCTAAGTCATCAAAACACTAATATGGAAGTCCGCGCAGCGGAGCAAAAACGAACCTATACCTGCGGGGATGAAGCAGAAAAGTCAGCGCCAGCCCCACGAGAAGACTGCGCCGCGAAATCTCGTGGCGCTGCAGGGCTGGCGCGGCCGCTGTCGGAGCCTTCAACTTGAACCTCCTCATCCTCCTCTGAAACAGGCCTTTTCTCCTGCGACCTAGAACCAAAATCAGTCTCGCGAGGAGGGCTGCGCGCAGGAGGAGGTGAGGGAGGTCTCGAAGCCGCCAGGTCGGCGCGTAAAACGGACTCCTGCTCCTTAGTAATCCCGATGAGGGGAGATTCAGCGCTTGCAGGAGCAGGAGCAGAACCAACGGCGCTGGCACCGGCGCCAGCAGTGTCGCCAGCAGCTTGTACGCCAGCAATGACTCCTATGAAAAAATCAACAAAAAGAATTGGTTCATGACTTGATCTAAAAGAAAAAAGTCAGAAAATAAAAGCGCAATACATACCTTGGCGCAACGCCGTTCGCGAGTTAAACATCGCCATGAAGTCCATTCTCCCCTTTTTTGAGGGTAAAACAGGGGACTTCGAAGCGACCTCCGGCGCAGCCTCGGCACCTTGTTGCGCCTGAGGTTGATCCACCAAGGTCGCCGGCTCTACAAACATTTGAGTGAGCAAAGATTCATTAATAATTCTATCAGAATCGCGCTCATAAAACCATAAAGTATAAAGTATACCTGTCGAAGAGGAAACGGCAGGCGCAACGCCGCTTCCCTTTTCCGCCGCGCGAAGGGAGGAGGTAGCGGCACCATACCTCGTGTGGACAGGAGGTCTGCCCACGTTTTGAGGCAGGGAAGACAAGGAAAACTTGGAGGTAAACTCCTGGGTTTTCTCAAGTCCCTTCGCCTGAGTAGGAGGATCCTGAACAACAGGGGCATCATCTTTCTTCTGTTTCTTACTGGCCCCTGCGCCAGTTTTCCCTTTAGCCTTACGCTTTAGTTGGGGCACCTCAGCCTCCTCCTCCTCCTCCTCCTCCTCTTCCGCGAGCTCCAGCTCGTAGTTTTCGAGCGCATCTACAATACGTGCAATAGAAATGTTAACCAAATTTGGTATTATAAAGGCATAAGCATAAGTACAAGGGTTTACCAGGCGCGTCGCTGTCAAAGCGAAATCCCAGATCAACAGGGATGAACATGTCATCGAAGCGATCGGGGAAGCCAACCTCCCCAGCGCCCAGCGCGACGGAGCCACCTTCCATATGCTCATCATAGGCGGCGTGGACATACTCCTTGCTGACTGCACAAAACAAGTCAAATGATATCAGCAAAACGAATTATATTCGCGCAGAAGTAATGCAATGAGTTAACTTACACAAGCCGTCAACTTGGATAACGGGCTCAGTCGCGCTGTCGGCCCACCTCCTGCTCATACCAACCCCCACCAGCGCCTCCTCGCAAATGTTCTTGGCGGGGGATGGTTCGGCAGTCAACTTTTTTACCCAGGCGCCAGTTGGGTTCTTGAAGACACCCACATCCGCAGGCGCAGAAGAGATCGCGCGCATGGTCATGCGGATGGGGATCACACCAGCCTTAATGTAAAAAAATCTCTCAGACCAGTCATGAAGGCTCTTGAATGAAACAGTGCAGCACTTGACCTTCTGACTGCGAGGAATGAAGGAGAACCAAGAATCTTGGATCTTTGGCTTATAAAAAAATTGAAAGCGACGAGGGGTGGCTCTTCGCGCTGAGATTTGCACATGAACTCAAAGTGAGTCATGCGCATGAGTCCAAACGGATGGACTTGGGATATATGAATCCCATAAAACCTAAGCAGCGCACCCACAAACCTTGTCTCGGGAGACGAAGGTTGCAGTGGGTGAAAAAATGGCAATAAAGGGATATATAACCGGTGGGCGGGTCCGCCGCCGTTTGCCCGGCCGCCGGCAGCATGCAGCCATACTCAGGGAAAAAACCCTGAGAGGCGATAAGGCTGTCAAAATCGGACTGCCTCAGTTTACAGGGGATCTCATCCCACTTCTTCACTGCCTTGGTCTTCCCTACCTCCTCCGATGAGGCCTCAGCAGCCCTCTTCCCCTTGTCGGTCTTCTTCAACATAGACATTACTAACGATTTCACGCGGCGATTGCTGGGGGAGATTGTGTTGTCTGGGCTATCAGACATACAACAGAGTCAGGCACAAGTTGCTTCTGAAGAACGGAAATCTGGAAGATAGGCACTTAATCGGAATAGAAAGAAAGGAAAGCTCTGAATAAACAACAAAGAAGATGAAGGATAAAAAACTCAAAGGGCTTGCTTTTATAGGCCCAGAAGAGAGAAAAATTGGTACTGATCGGACTTCACGCGCCCCCACTCGCAGGTGTAAGCCAACGCGAGCGCGACACGTGTCCCTGACACTGTGTGAGGGGACACGAAAAGAAACGATACAGGTGCTGCCAGAGTTCACGCGCCACCACTCGCAGGTACGGACCAACGCGAGCGCGACACGTGTTCCTGACACTATGTGAGGGGACATGAAAGGCTACTGTAGCACCTCGAGCACACGAAAAGTCTGACACGTCTCCATCACTGACGCATGTCAGCAACAACCAACCACGTACAGGGACGATTCGTTTTCAACCAAAAGGATAGAATTTCGCGCAACGATGAGTAATAAGAAGAAAAAGACAAACCCTACTAAAAGAACAAACTATTAAGTCTAATATCTATCTTACCTCGCTCGCGCGAGACAAGACACACATTAGACTGGGGGGCTTGAAGAGGTATGTACCCGCCTCAACACCGAGCGAGGCGGGTCAACCCACAAGATATAGACAAGAGGCTCGAGATCAAGATATTATGAAGGCACAAAGCCAAAACCTATGCGCATGGCGCATATCACATATGCTCACGCATATCACATATGCTCATGCATCACATATGCTCAGGCATCACATATGCTCACGCATCACATATGCTCACGCGTATCACATGCTCACGCACTATATATGCTCACGCATATCACATCTGCGCGTGACGCATCCGCGCGTGACGCATATCACATGCTCAGGCATATCACATCTGCGCGTGGTGCATCCGCGCGTGGCGCATATCACATGCTTGTGCATATCACATCTGCGCATGAAACATCTGCGCGTGAGAATAAAGAGAAGACCTCGCGCATCCTCAGGATAGGCGCATATCACACATGCACATAATCAACCTCGTCCTTATCCAAATCAGGATAAGGACAACCTTGATTGTGCACGTCAGACAACCTTCCAGAAGGTATCTTTTTAAGGAATAAGAATATGCTGATGTTGACAGCTGCCAATGAAAGGTGGACAACTCAGCAAAACCCATGTGCTGGGTCAGAGAATAATCAATGAAAAAGCACCAGGTGTCCCAAGGACACGTGGCGCAAAGCAATATGAGGAGGCCAAAAAGGCCCTAATTGGGTCTGAGCCCAATCATTGGAAACCCTAGCACTATAAATACCACATCAACTCCACAAGGAGAGGTATGCCCTATTACACAGTATTAAGCTATATTAAGCAATACACTCCAATTTCCTTACTCTGAGATTATTATCTTCTCCCACAAAACTCTTATTCTCACACCGGAGGGTTACCCCAAAGAGGACCCCTCTGTCCCTTTCTGAGGGGTAAGTTTACGGTGCTGTTCATTTTGTAGGTGGAAGAATCCAGATTCCAGAGAACCATCGGTGAAATAGCATAATCACACCCGAGGAAAGTTGATCGTCTACCTGTGAGCCGATCTACGTTTCTTCAATTACCATTAATCACAATTATTAATTAGATTTATAATTCTACCAGGAAGATATATGACTTTATATTTTGTTTTTAGATTTTAATTAAACTTGTATATGTTGCTTTATTTATTAATTTTAATTAATAAAACAAATTTTAAATTTAATTTAATATTTTATATTGATTTTAATTTTTAATAATAATTTTAATCATTAACACTAATTTTTATTATTAATATTAAACTTAATTGTCAATATTAAATTTAGTTGTTAATATTAATTGTATTAGCAAAACTGAAAATAAAAAAAGGAGAGTGATGAATAATGAGTATAACGTAATCAAGTGATAGTGGAATTAGTGATGTAACGATGAATTGGAAGTGAATGATTACATAGAAAAAATGGAGTAGAGGATGAAGCCATAAGGAGAGTTTATAGGTATGTGTTATGACAACTCTTCACGTAAGAGGGTTAAAAATACTGAAGGCTAGGGGTATGCATAACTTGCCTCATTTTCCTTCTTTCATCACGTCTGCGTCACGTCAGTTTTCCCCTATCATTCAACATCACTCCTAAACACCAATTGCCACATTCTCCATTTTCTTCTTCGTGGGTTCGGGTTCGGCTTGGGTTTCCAACACCAACTCTTGAACATCCTCTTCCATTCTAAGGGTTTGAGTTGAATGGCCTTGTTGTTGTAGGTATGCGGTATACTTGAGTCATTCGTTGGAAGGTGAAACCGAACCTTGCATTACCTCCGGAAACCTCCGGAAACGGGTTAAAGTTGGGATCCATTTTGGGTTGTATAGAAAAGTTGTAGAAGATAATGGTTTGAAATTGGTTTCTACTTGGTTGAAATGGGTTGTATGTATGTATTTATATTATATATATATATATTATAAATTGGACCGTCTGTCAACGGTCATGTTACGTGTGACCATCAAAGGGGTTGGGTTGTTGGTGGGAGGGTTCAAAACTTTATCAAGCTTGACCCTCTGTCACATTAGGCGCCATGTGGAACAACCAATATCCACCTCACCTCACGCGTGAGGAAAAGGGTGGTATTAGATTGAAATTCTAAAATTTAGATTGAAATTATACTCTTATTTTCAATGACAATGCAGCCACTCTATTATCAACATATTAAAGATCCCAAATCCCCTGTTGTCTAATTATAATCTTTTTCCAACGACAATGCAGGTTAAATTTGGAGTTTACAACAAACTCAAAAATTAATCCACATGCTAAAATCACAAGCAAAGACATGCAATCTTGTATAATTAAACATAAAAAACTTTTATTGCAGCATTTCCTTTGAAAGAGTCATAAGCCCAGATTTACGCACTTTTATGGCAACCATGATCCATGACATATAGTCAATAAAGTCAAATAACTTCTGGAAACATATAAAAAGGTAAAAAAAAAAAAAAAGATAACTTTAAAGAACCGCGATGCTTGTGATTTTTGTATCGTTGATAGGTAGACGAATCTTCTTCGGGTCACTGACAATTTGCTGCTTTTGTGGGACCACGGTTACTCCCGGTTGTGCTTCCTCTTGACCAGTATAAGATCTTGCACTCGAGCAAACAAGTCCTTTAATTGTTGCTGTAAGTTCCGTGTCCTTTAACAGGGATTCAATGCTTACATGAACACCTGAAAGATATATAAAATGTTTAACGTGCGTCTTGAAATTGATTATGTGAGTTTGAATGATCAGAATCCATAACTAGTTGCTATTAAAAAAGTTACACTTACGGAATCGCCAGTAATGCTTAGGGTTTGTAGGATCATTGATTGTCTCCTCAGTTGCAGGGCGTGTTGTATATTGTTCTTTTAATGCTAACAAATCCTGAGGACCATAAAAAAGCTTGTTTACTTGCACAAAATGATAATACTGTTGCTATATGTATTAAGGAGGCGTATGGATGTGTGTTTTGAAACTGATTATGTGAAAATGTGCTGCAGAATATTAGTGTTTGGATGTGCTTCAGCTGCTTGAAGACTTGAAGTAGTAATAATAATAAGATAATCAGTTGTTTGATTTAGCTAAGTCAACATTATTTTAAGATATCACAACTTATCCTTTTTACCAATTATAACACTTTTACAAATTGTTTCTAAATAAAGTTAGAAGTGCTAAACAGACCGTGTTCATGGGTCCAACCTGACATGAACCCGAAAATTTGAAACAAACCCAAACACGACCCGTATCAGCAATTCCTGTCAGACACAGGGACCCAAACATGACACGATATTCATGGGTTGACCCGAACACGACCCGCTAACAGTTTTTACTTTTTATTGTTTTCACATATTAATACTCTAAATTTACATTTTTACAACAAAAAATACAATTTATATAAAACAGTTACATTTTAGTTATATAACATATGTCAATTTTCTCTTAGTTTTAAATTTTTGACTACCAATTTAATTCAAAACATAAAACACAATTTAAAAAAAAAAAGAACCAAAATAAGAAGAAAAAAAAATATGGGTTAAACGGTCAACCTGCGAACCTGCCAGGTTGACCCGAACACGACTGTGTAGCTAAACGGGGTTCACAGGTTCGACCTCACAACGTGAACCTGACCTGAACCCGTTTATGCCAAACCTATGTCGTATCATGCTTTATGCCAACAAATATCTTTTTCCTAGTAGCATAAATGCATAATATACATAATCAACAATAATTAACAGGTAAAAATCTTCCAAAAAAGCTAAAATAGGAGTGACAAAATGGCAAAAATAAAACAAACTTCAATCTCCCCTTAGATAACCAATTTTTATTGCAGTGGGTATGAAATTATTTCATATTTTTCTTTAGGCAATCATATCAAAAAGACATAATACCTGTAGAGGGAAAATTGCCCACATTGATGGAGATTCAAGATGCTGACGAAGCACAAAATATACTATTTCCGGAACACACTTCTGAGGTGGCAGACTGTCAGAACCAATCATGGATTTGAAAAACAAGCGTCTTCTATCTTCATCTTCTTCCCACCATGCGCGCAAGGTAGAACAATCATGGCATGATGGCGCGCACACCTGTAACAAGTTCACCATCTTATTTAATTATCATTCATGATTTACAAATTATATAAGTACAAAATTAAAACAAATATGTTTAAAGAACATACGGTCATGTAGTCATACTGAGACGGGATACCAAACTCCAAATCAGCCTCACTTGGCATACGTTGAATACGTAAGCCTATTAATCCTAACTCCTGCATAACCTGCATTACATCATTTCAAAAGATAAGTTCTCCAGACAAATGTTTAACAAAATGATATAATATAAGTTATTTTATAAAATTTAAGAAGGCGTACGGGATGAACACAAGAAGGAATTAAGCCAAGATCTTCTCCACAGGCTAACATATCTGATGAATTTAGAAGTGCGGGTAAAGTCTTCATGGCATTTTGGCGCCAAAGAGTTTCTTGTCGGTGGAAATAGTAGTCGTAATAGTATCTTCTAAATATGTTTTTGCTGTACAAAATAAAAAGCAGAAGTATTTTCTTAATGAAGGAATTTTTATATGTAACTCAATTTATTTATATATAAACATATAAAGTACCTGTGCTCATCCAAAGCCTTGAAACTTGATGTATCTTCTAGGTTAAAACGAGGATAGAAACTTTTAGCATCCTCGGGGTCTCTAATTAGCACTATATTCTGCCAATGAACATTTATATAATATTGAGTAGATAGAAAAAGTAATCCGGATTCCTTGTATGTATATTTTGATATCTTACCTGCACAAGATCAAAAAGATCCCGCCTTAATTTCTCTTCGTTTTCCAATAATAATTTTTTCTCAACAAGTGATTTCAGTTTGGCAGCAATGTTTTTCTCGGTGTTGCAATCGTCCTTGAACTGCAATGGACAAAATTGGTGTTGACCCGAAACACTCTTTAGACTTATATAAATAATAAATGAAGTGCTTGAATCAACATGATTTAGGAGGTTAGATGCATTGAAATTATACACTTTGGGTGTACAACCCATTTGACCCGTTATAGATAAAACATAACCCAAATCAACCCATTCATAAATACACAGATCGAAAGCTTCACATATAACATTATGTAGAGAAAGTAAAACACCGGTCCAAGGAAACTATACCTCATAATGATTTTTCTTAAACTCATTCATGAAATAAGAGGCTATGACTGTCCATAAAGGTCCAAACTTTTCCTGAAAAAGAAGTCAAACAACTTCAATAAACATGATGACCCTTTGAACCATAAACACAAATTAATAATCCAAACTCAGAAATAAAGAAACCTGTAAGAAGTCTTGCAGAATATATGGTTTGCTCAGACGATCAAAGTCCCAAATTCCCTCTTTTTCAAGCTCTTCCTGTTATTAAAATATTTCTCATATACATCAAAAACAACACCAATATCATTTTAAATATGACAAAGAAAAATAAAATACATCTTAAAATGTACCTGACTGAGTGGGATTGACGGTCTAAATTTACCAACTAGACCCGTCATTGCATGTGCCGGAAGCTCCCAAATTCTAAAGAAACCCAAAATATGATCTATCCTATAAGCCGTGAAATAATTTGCCATCTGTATCAAAAACAGGTTCAACAATGATTTAATTAGCAAACAGACAACAAAACTAAATATAATGATATTAATAACTAAATAACCTGTGATAAACGAGCACGCCACCAAGCATAATTGTCTTTAGACATTTCCTCCCAATTGTAAGTAGGAAACCCCCAATTTTGACCATTTTTGTCAAAATAATCTGGTGGGGCCCCTGTAGATGTGTTCATTCGGAACAAATTCGGATACACCCACGTATCGACACTGTTTTTATCGACACCTATTGGAAGATCCCCTTTTAAAACCACTCCTTTCTCTTTTGCATATTCTGCAGCTTCTGATAACTAATGATCCCAATATAATAATATTAATTTAGCTTTATTACGCATATCGTATATAGCAGAAATGCATATCAGACATGTGATAACTTACTTGTAAGTGCAAATGGTATTGTATATAATAATGGAAGCATATGATGTCATACTGGAAGCTGCCTTTGGACACGAGCTTTTCAAGCTGATGATATTATAAATTTATGAAAGGTGTTAGAATATCACCATGTAACAGATAAATTTTTAATATGATTAATATTAATATGATCACCTTTTCTTTTGAAAATTGACTAAATGTACCCCATTGGCTATGGTCTGAAGTTTCAAAGAAGTCTCGTAAGAAGCAAAAAGCTGCATACGGTTTCAGCCATTCCTGTATCATATAACAAAAACAAGTAAACAACATAAGTAAAGAGAATAAGAGGAAAAAAATGTTTACTAAATTTTCCACACGTACCTCGTTTTTGGATAAGAAATTCTTGAAGGAGTCAGAATTTAGTATCGAATCCTTCTCCAAATCGAATATTTTCTTGGAAATTGAAAGCTTTGTATTCATAGCAGCCTCATAATCTACATCCTGAAAGAAGACAAATTATTGATTTACTAATATCAAAATATACACAATAAAATTATCTTAAATGTCTAATTGAAAAAATTACTTTATCACAACATAATATTCTAAGATAATAAATGAAGAAATACCTTCTTGTCAAGCTCTTTCTTTGTCCTTTCTATCTCTTGCTGCAAAACAGAACCAATAAACATAAGGAAAATACCGTTGCATTAAACTAAATTTAAAAACAGTCATATAAATAAATCTTCACGTCATGTTATTTTAGCGGACCTACATTGATATCATCTGGTATATTTTCTGAAAGTTTCTGGAGTCTAAGATATAACGGATGCAATGCAAATACAGACAGAGAGCTGCATAGCAACAAGGTAATAATAAGAACATAAAAAAAGGGAAACAAAATCTTTTGTGTAAAAACTTATATTCATAACATAAAATTCAGTAACTTGCATACCTGTATGGATATGAATCCCACCACATCTTATGCACAGAAGTATCATTTATAGGCAAAAGTTGTAGCATATGAAAACCCGAATCAACCGCCCAGTCGACAACTAATTTCAGGTCAACAAACTCTCCAACTCCCACATCATCCTCCGACCTCACCGAAAACATCGGGATTGCGACACCAGCACCCCTCCATGGCGATTCCTTAATTAAAAACATAATGAATTAAGCACAATCTGTTTTTCACACACATTAAAAAAAAGTGACAATTAAAATATTAATCGTCTAAAATCTTACTCGCATCATGCCATCTGATAGAATAATATAATTTGGCCCACTGGCTGAAACATCAACCGTCACCTCCCGATTTTCTCCATATTCCAAATCGAAGATTCCATTTTCCCCGTATTTACAATATTTATATTTTATAGGAAATGCAGCCTTTGGTATTACACAGTCTCCTTCCCAAACCGATTCACCAGCATAATTAAGTTTAATTCCATCATGAACGTTCCATCTCCCTAACTCTACCGAGCTGCCAATCGCATATATCTGTAACAAAAACACGCACCACATGGAAGTTACGCGTTTATAAACACGTCTAGAGTTTAATTTGGAAAAAAGGGGTTATAAGGAATTAAGGATTACCGATGCTCCTTCTGATATATTTGGACAGCATATTTTAAACTGGACAACAACCGAATCTGAAAGCAGTGTCGTTAATATTAATTTAACTGAACAATTATTCAAGGAATGATTTTTTGACCTCAAAATATGATAATAAAATATTACCATCATGATCGAGCTTATTCTGAAGGACGCCAAGTGGTTTCTCAATAGCTAAATTCTTACTGTTACGAAAGATGACATTCTTGAATGCACTTTTAAAAGGAAGGCTATCACTACCAATCTGCATTAATCGTGTCATTATACGCAATTATACTAATAATCTAACAACATATAATCTAACTAAAACATTCATTTTACCTGCCAAAGATCATGAAACTCAACCACCTTCCCATTTTCAACTCCTTCGGGTATCACCAATTTCCTCTTATTTCCAACTTCCCATCTTAATACATTCTTATTATCATCCACAACATAGTAATTATACTCAGCTTGAAACCCAATCGGCACGCTCAAACTCCCGCCCCAAATCAGTTCATCGCCTTCACGAAAAGGGGTCAATAAAAGACCCTTCTTCACATTTCCAGAACCAAGAACCGGTTCCGACCCACTCACAACCAAACTCTGACCCCATAGAGTATAATAAGGTATTCTGAACCTCACATTCACTGAAACCAGAGGCTTGATCTCAGAAAACAGCCCCAAATTCACCATTTTCCCCTAATATGAAACAAAACTCGGATCAAATTTTCAAGCTTTTACAGCAAAGTTCGTTAATTTCATACCCAAATCTGAAATTGAACCATTTTTCGTAACGATTTCACAAATTCTCACAAATGCGATCATACCCAAATGAAATCTAACGAAATCTTGCAAGACCCATATCATAAAATGTACAAATTTAACGAAATGGGAATAAAAAAATGAATCGGAAGATAATCAAGATTGATAATGAGTCAATGAAAGAGGTGTACCTTTGCTTGAAGTGGGAGTCACTTAGTGTGCGTGAATATGAGAAATCAGAATACTGTGGTGGCAATTAAATAATAACCAGACAAACCAATGTTAGATGGGTGAGATTTTTTTTTGCTAGAAAGTAATAAAAACAAACAAGAAGAAGATATTATGGCAAAAGGCAGGCAAGAAAGTGATTAAAACACAGCTTTCACGAGAGAATGGGTGTGGGGGCTTGAAGCTTTTGAACGTCACCCAAAGCTCAATATTTATGAGGCTTGTGAAATTTTGAGCTCCTTTGAGGACGTGTCTTGGAGAGAGATAATGTTATAATAATATATTATTATCCTAACTAATGCAGAATAAAAGTATAATATTAAAGTGTTTATATATTTTTTAATCTTTTTAAACGTTTATCCACATATAAGGTAGACCATACATAGTTAAAACTATATATATAAGGGTGTTTTATGTCACATGGTTTAGAGCTTTGCAGAAAAATATGTGGTCAAAATTTTATTCAAAACTCTGCAGCAATTGTTACTCGGTAATTTTTTCTAGTTTGCATTTTTATTTTTTTTAATTAAAAGCAAATTAATTACATATTATTAAATACCATTACGAGGGTTGAGTTCTTTTATAAAGGTCACAAAAAGACAAAAAAACGTCTTTTTTAGAAAACACGAAAATCGGTTATTTACATTGTTTCGTTACAATTTTTAAATCGGCTAATTGTTGATAAAGAAAATCAATAAAAAACCTTTTTTTTAATAAAACAACAAAATAAAAAACAATAACCAAAATAAATAAAATGAAAATAAATTAAAATAAACATTAAATATAAAAAGACAAAAAAACGTCTTTTTAGAAAACACCCCTATGTGCCACGGATAAAGTTATATGTCACGGTTAGGCCGGTGTTCTAACCGTTAGAAAAACACAAAAAAATGAGAAGTGTGAGAAATCATGATTAATTGACATTTGTCAAGTGTTAAACAAAGGAAAAATGGTATAAAGATAATAGTATATATTTTCCACATTCAAGTCACATGTTATATCCCTCGTCATTCTAAAATGTTTATAACTTTTTCATATGATATATTTTTTTTAAAGTTCACCATAATTACAAGCATTTTTTTATCTTTAATATGAGTATGATTTTATTATATAAAATAAAACAAAAAGTTACGTCATTTTGTCTTTTTGCTTACCATTGTGTCTTCCTGTTTGTTATTGTGTTTTCTTCTTCATTGTGTCTTTCAACTCGTCATTGTGTTTTTTTAATACTAATAACACCGTTGTGTAATAATAGTAAGTAAATATAATGAAAAATACCAACAAATTATCTAATACATAAAATACAATGATGAATACATATTACATGATAACATGAAACATAATAATGAATACATATAACACAATGGCCTGAAACTTAAGAAACAATGGTAAAATACATATAACACAATGACCTGAAACGTAAAACATAATGAAAACTACATATTACATGACTTGAACGTAATACACAATGAACATAATATTATTTTTCTCAAATTAAGTGAATGTTGAGCACAATGACTAAAACACAATGATAAGTAGAAAAAAAATGTTGATAACAAAGACACGATGACATAATCTTTGTTTTGATTTTTCTCTTTAATATTAATTTGAGTAAAAATTGAAAGACACAATGACCAAAATCTATAACACAATGTGTAGAAAATTCAATTAAAAAATTCAATGGACAACCAAATAACACAACATAAACAACCCACTAATTATTTGTTTTTATTTTTATATAACAATATAATATCCATATTAAAGATAAGAAACGATTGTTATTCCAGTAAATACAATTTCTAAAAATATGTTGTATGAAAAAATTATAGACGTTTTAAAATGATGAGGTTTTGCATGTGCATTGCATGTGAAAAGAAAATAATCATAAATGGATTATTACATTCACGTCCTTTTTGATCAAAATTTATTTTCTTAAATTAATCTCCACTATCAAAATTTAAGATCAATAAATTAGATTGCTTCTCGCCCTTCTTATTTTTGTTGTACTTTGTATTCTAACCTTACCCACCATTATGAACCCTATGAACATATACATATTGGTTTATTGTATGATTATTGTATGTTGAGGGCTATTCTTATAGCTAAAGTAAAATGGAAGGATTATGAGTGATCATGTAAAGTTGGAGGACTTTAAGTGAAGAATTAAAAGGCATGAAGGACGATTGGTTATTTGCAATAGATGACTAGTTATATAAAGGACTTCTCTCACAATTTATAGATCAGCTTGTTCCCAAATCATCTCATATTGCAACCCTAATTTGGTTGATTGTGTTGTGTTTAAATGAAATTGAGTTTTGGTTCAAAATTTATCACCACTAGATCTACTAAATTAGGGTGTTTGAGGGGCTAGTAAAGGGGGAACCTGCAAATCGACGGCTAAAGGCGCGAACATCGGAGATGTCACCGAAGGTGGGGCTGTTCATCGTCACCATTTCGTCGTTGGTTGTCGTTCAGTTTTCAAGATGGATATGATGGTTGTGGTGGTTGTCAATGGTGAAAACGCCGAGGGGGACAGTGTTCCCGACGTTTTGGGTCAAAACGTTGCCCATAACGTCCCGACTACGCTCGATCTTATACATGTGTAGTGAGCACAGTTAATAAATTTGGATTTTAGAAAGGTATTAATAAGCATTGTATTTAACAATTTTTCATATTTTATAAACTTTAAAATTGGAAAATTAAATTATTTATTCTGTTATATATTTTCGCATATATAAAGGATTGATCATTTTAAAATTGCAGGATTTTCATTTAGACCATGTGTAGTCATAAAACCCACCCGTGGGCATTATGTGTCATGTGGTGCCCAGTCACTTTTATACTTTTTTGTTTTTTTTTAAAAAAAATTTTTTATTAAGAATAATCAAATAACAATAATATTTTATTAAATAAATATTATATTAAAATAAAAAAAACCACTCGTCTCCATCTTCGTCTTCATCGTCTTCGTCCTCGTCATCGTCGTCTTCATCGTCTTTGCCCTCGTCATCTTCATCGTCTTTGTCGTCGTCGTCATCTTCATCATCGTCTTCATTGTTGCCCTCGTTTTGATTCTTGTTTTCACTAGGCAAACGCCGTTTCATCCAAAGATGTTGGACCAAATCCCCCTTTAGTGCGTTATGTATCTCTCTTGACCGCATGAAATCCGAGTTTTCGAGTCTTTGCTCCATACTTGCTGGAGTTCGTGGTGAATCCGGGTCCGGTATGAAAGTTGGACATATTGCTCTTCCCTCGTCCTCGTTGATCATGTTATGCATTATGATACACGCATACATAACACATTTCATTCTTTCTAAAGACCATAGACGACAAAGTTTTTTAACAAAATGTCATCGTTGTTGAAGAACACCAAAACACCTCTCGATATCCTTTCTCGCAGACTCTTGCATTTTCTTAAAATACTGTCTTTTTTCATCCAACGGGTCTCTGAATATTTTCACGATAATCGCATACTCTGAATATATTCCATCACCCATATAGTACCCATCGTGGTAGAAGTTAGCGTTATCCCAAAACAAAGCGACAGGAACGGTCCCAGATATGTAACTCTCCATCACATGCGACTGCTCTAAGATGGTTATGTCATTGTTGGAACCGGGAACACCAAAGAATGTCGACCTGTCGTATGAAGCAATCGCTTGAAAGCTGACCGCTGATCCCTTTTGGTCACCTCGCGTGTATTGACCTCGCCATGCAGTTGGCCAATTAGCGCATTCCCAATGAATGCAATATACACTCCCTATCATGCGGGGTAAACCATGCACCCTTGTATGTGCCTCGTAAAGACGATGTAGATTGTTCCAGTTGGGCTCTCTCAGATAACGTGGTCCATATAATTTCAATATTTCTATAATTTACACAAATTTTATAAAATAATTGATTAAAGTAAACAAGTGATATAATTAATTAAAATAATTGAAACGCACCATAACAAAAATACTCCAAGGTGTCCTGAGTTGTTTTATCGGCCATCTTTAAATACTCGTCGTTGATGTCGGTCGTGCTTCCGTAGACGAGCACACGTACGGCTGACGTAATCTTCTGAATAGCCGTGGATCCTAGCGTCCATCGACCATCTGGATTTTTCTTAAAGTAATTAAGCTCACGCTCAAAATCATTCGTGATGCGCATAAATAAGTTTTTAGACATCCGAAAGCGACGCCTTAAGGTCTTCGGGTTCTTGTATCTCGGCGAGTCGCCGAAGTAATCTGCCATCAACCGGTTGTGGGCTTCGTTACGATCTCGTTCGATATATGCTCTTTTTGAAACGAGGGGTGGAGGAGAGCTAATCGCACCCGTAACAGAACTCATATAACTTGTTGCGAACACAATCGCACTCGTAACCGCCTCTTCCTCCGCCTCGTCTTTGGCTTGTTGGTCGGGCCCAAAAACCCGATTATATATAGAAGTAGGAGAATCCATTTATAGGGAAGTTGGTGTGAAGAAATATAGAAAAAGAAAGATTTATAAATTTGATAAGTTTTGATTGGGGATGAAGTTGGTTAATATATAGATTTTTTTAACGGTCATATGAATGTTGGGAATTTAATATTTGTTTTTTTTAATTTGCGTGCCTTCCACCGCGTTATCTACAAAACGCAGGAAAAAAAACCAAAACGCCGGGGGAGGGGGGGGGGGGTGCCCCCGACGTTATAACCCAAAACGCCGACCATAAAGCCTAACTATGCATGGTCTTAGAAGAACTTTTAATACTTGTTCGGGCATACCCGTGGGTATCGGGTATACCCGTTGGGACTTTTAAGTACATTTTTTTTAATCGTTATATTTATTTTATACTTTTATTCATGCAAAAATTATTACAAATTTAAATATAATGCACTCCATATATAAAAGTGTGACAATAAATAAATAATGTCATTATAAATTTTATATATATTTTTATATATGTGCTTCACAAACTATGAAATACAAAAAAAATTTCGGGTACATAGTGCGGGTAAACGGGTATGTGTTTTCGGGTAATCAGGCTGGATATCATCTAATCTCATACCCGGCCCGTACCTGCAAAAATTTTTAAAACCTAATCCCATACCTAGCTTATACCCATCAGGTTTCGAGTATCCCTGTCCCATTTGTTTAGGGTTTCGGGTATACCCGTCGGGCTCAGGCTTTTTTTTCCATCCCTAAGATCATTTAACTAATAGCCCACAACAGTTGATGGCATTTTAGTAATAATCTTTAAAATAAAGACTATTTTATTATATTAAAACGAGTAGTTTGAAATTCATCCATTTTCCTTTTAGCTAAAAAGCAATGATATCACGTGAAATTTCTTGGACAAATTCAAACGTGGATTAATTCAACTATTGAAGCAATGTATTTTGACTTTTCGCATATATGAGTTAAGTTATAATGAACTATTCATTGAGGTCAAGTTATTTTATGAATAGAAATAAAAAAGAAGGATTAGAAATATTTGTAGTCACATAAAAAAACATTTTAAAATAATTAAAAAAATAAAATAAAAAAATTATAACTCAAAATTTAATAAAAAAACGAAAAAAGTAAAAATATAAAAATGTTTCTACCGTCTTTCTCGTTCTCATAAAAAAAACAATGGTAAGTAAAAAAAGTCGTCTTTTTTTTCTTATCATTGTGTTTTTGTTTATTTTCGTCATTAATTGTGTCTTTTTTGATTAACATTATGTCTTTTTTTCTTTATATTGTGTTATAATAATCAACATTTTGCTATATTTTGTTTGGTATTGTGTTATATTATTGCGATCCATTGTGTCTTTTTATAGTTATAATTGTGTATTTTGTTTATTTTCGTGATTTTGTCATTGATCTTGGCATTGTGTCTTTTCATCAATTTTTTTTTATTTCTTGAACGGGAATGATGACGAAACATTTTAGTTTTTTAATTTTTTTGTTTTTTATTTATATTTTGAGTTATGAATTTTTTATTATTTTTAATCAATTTTTAAGGGTTTTTTATGTGGTCACAAATATTTCTCACACTTCTCATTTTTGTCTCCTTTTGTATTTTAACTTTATCCTTAGAGTCGGTATTCTTATATATTATTCCCGCTCTTTATCGTATTTGTAATAATTTACTTTGATGTATGTTTGGGCCTAGGGCCATCTAAACTAAGCCTATTTGGACCCAAGTAATGGAAAATGCATGATATACTCTCACATATATAAGGTGGAATATACTCATGCATAAGGTAACCCTTTTTGACATATTCTTATCCGCTTCACCAACTCTCTCCCTCTCCTACTTTCTTAACCGGGTAATAATATACCAAACACAATCCGAGATCTCGGTTCCTCACTAGTGATTTTCACTACCTAGTGTTGAGATTGATCCAAGTAAACTAGTTTGTTGTTGTTTGATCCGTCCAAGGGACTTACAATTGGTATCAGGGCTTTCGGGCTCTACTAGTTGTGGATCTTGGGTCACAACCTTGGATTTTGGTCTTGTTTGTGTGTTAAAGACGGGTATTCAAGAGTTAAAGTGGGTTTACGGGTTCATGCTTTGTTGTTAGTGTGTTTGCAAGTTTAAAAGTACAAATGTTCTTGGCTTCCGGGTTGAAAAAGTGTTTGTTTGGGTGTTATTGTGGTGTTAAAATTGGTAAAATTCAAGATTAAAGTGCTCAAAGTCTTCAAAATGAATGGTTCTTAGATCTACAAGAGTTGAAGTGATTGATTCGAGTTTCATTAAAAGGAAAAGTGTGAAAAGAAGTGTTGAAAGTACAATTCGTACTTTCCTGAAAAGCATTCTAATCGAATCCTCAAACCATTCTAACGAATCCAAAGAACCATTCTAATCGAATCCTGAAAACCATTCTAATCGAATTTCTCAAACCATCCTAATCAAATTTCCACTCGATTAGATTAGTGTTGGGTTTTAACAAGATTATCAAAGTCATATAACCATATTTATATGAAAAATGTAGTAGATAAATTAAATTTTAAATCTTGTTATTAAGATGAATATAAAACCGGCTTTATATTTAAAAACCCAAACCTCGGATCCATATACGAAATACACACCATCAAAGTAAACCAACTATAAGGTGTTTTCAAAATATTACCTTTCAAGATGAAACTTGGAAAAGAGAATGAAATAGAATGGTTAGTCTTCAAGATAGATGATCATCAAGCTTGTATACCCTTCAGGCTTCCAACAAAACACCTTTCTTGCTAGGATTTACTTACAAATTGCCAAAGAAAAACTCCTTCCTTTGTTTCTTCTATTGGCCAAAAATTCAAAGAGAAAGAGAGGATAGAGAGATTCAAAATTGCATGCACTTGAAAAATAGTTACGAGATGTGTTGTTCCAAGAAAGAAAAGAGAGAATATGAGTGGTTTAAATGGAGTTGGGAGGCCTCCAAGCAAATGGCCAGCCGCCCCCTTTATTATTATTATTATTAATATTATTATTATTATTATTATTATTATTATTTTCTTTTCCTTTTTTTAATACATTATTTAGTCGTGTTTATAACTTTGTGACATGTAACATTTTTAACATGTCACAAGTTACATGCAACATATAATAACCTTTATCTTATATACTATTTAACCAACTTAAATAATATCATAAGATAATCCCTTTAAATAGATCATCCATATAATTTATTAGTCTCTCAAGTGTAAATATTTAGAAACTCATTTTCTAAATT
This sequence comes from Bidens hawaiensis, assembly GCF_021521415.1. Taxonomy (NCBI): domain Eukaryota; kingdom Viridiplantae; phylum Streptophyta; class Magnoliopsida; order Asterales; family Asteraceae; genus Bidens; species Bidens hawaiensis. The sequence goes on along the minus strand of NW_027505093.1, from coordinate 17,743 downwards.
TGGTAAGTGTTAATATTTATTTACCATGATCATATCATCTTTAAATAAATATTATTGGTGTTTTTCTAGCTTGTTATTCGGTATGACCCGACTTGGATCATAACATACTAGCCACATCGATTTAATATGTGTCTTGGGCAGACAGAGTCCAACAATCTCCCACTTGCACAAGATACATAGAATATTGATGCAAGTAGCAAATACCGCCTAACAACGGTTTACTGTCCCTAACACGTGTGACGAAATGTCATTCAATAACATCATCCTTTTCAAGTCCCTTACTTGATAATTATTTAGGTTAATCAATAATTTATCCTTTTGCCACAGATTTCATGTCAAATCCAGAGACACAGAGTGATCATTCTCTGTTGATTTAACTTAACAGGCCTTAGACATCTTACTCTCAACGAATAAGAGGGAAAAATCCCCTCTTGACTACATATGTCTCTCACAAACACCTTTTACTAAACCTGAACTTAGCCTTATGTACCATCATGTTTCAGAGCAGCGAAGAACTAAGTCAAAGTATAATATTTTGTGAATATCAAGACCCAATATAAATCTCAGGTCGGAGGATACTATGATATTTGCCTTTACTCAAATTTACTTATGATCAATCACAAAGATTCCTTGTAGTAACATTCGAGAGTGGGTCAGTCCAATACTTATAACCCATAAATATCTATGAACCTTGGCAGCAATTCCTTGCTCAATATTCATACTTCATGAATATCCACCAATCCAAGTTCATAATGGTCTTACCTTCATATTTTTTCTCACAAATATGACCGACCATGGACATTTAGAATAATTCACTTATTCATGGATTTAAACATGCTAAAATGGAACATAACTCAAAATCTCATAATCATAAATCATAATCATATGAATGAGTCAAAATAACAATTGTTCTGATTTCCAAATACAAAATAGATTAAATCTCATCACTAGAATATCGAAGTCCTAAGGCGCAAGTATGAGTTTCATGCTTCGGCCTTACAAGGAGCTTTGTGAGTGGATCTGCAATGTTTTGATTAGTGTGAACTTTGCGAATACATATATTTCCTTTCTCAACTTCATCCTTTATGTAGTTGAATCTCCGCTCAATGTGCCTTGTCTTTTGATGTGCACGACTTTCCTTGATTTGAGCAACCGCACACTCGTTGTCACAAAAGATCTCTAGAGTGTTCTGAATGGTACGAACCACCCCTAGGTCGGCAATGAACTTCCTTATACATGTAGCTTCTTGTGCTTCCAATGAGGCGGCGATGTATTCCAATTCTATGGTGGACAATGCAACCACATCTTGTTTTGAGCTCTTCCAAGAGTTTGCCCCCCCACCATTCATAACGAAAACATATCTCGATTGTGATCGAGAATCATCTCGATCGGTTTGGAAACTCGCATCCGTGTAACCTTTTACAACGAGTTCCTCCTCACCAGAACCGTATATTAGAAACATATCCTTAGTCCTTATTAGGTATTTTAATATACCCTTAACCGCCATCCAATGGCTACTTCCCGGATTCTATTGGTATCTACTTGTCATGCTCAAAGCGCATGACACGTCCGGTCAAGTGCATATCATTGCATACATGATGGATCCTATAGCCGGCGCGTATGGGATTCCTATCATTTTCTCTGGCTCATCCTTTGAGCTTGGTGTTGGTGCATTTTGTGACCGTTGCTACGCAATTCTGATCAGCGGAGACGATGTGACGAAGTTAGAACAACTTCGCCATAGGCGAAGTTATAACAACTTTTCCATAGGCGAAGTTAGAACAACTTCGCCTACAGGCCCAAGCCCAAGCCCGAGAAGTTGGTTATCTATATATATGTGTGTCTTGTTTAGGGTTTTGTATCCAGAAAGTCAGAGTGTTTTGTGATCAGTTCAATTGTCTAGAGAGAAACAGAGAGGAAGAGTAGTGTGGGACGGCTCGAGGTAGAGCTCACCTCGGGTCGGCCGTGTTTTTGTTTTTGTTCAGTTTGTAATGTGGTTTGGTTATTATATAAAGGATATGCAGATTCGTTTATTCCATTCGTTGTTTGTTTGTGTATAATCGTGTTCGTCATCTTCTACACCATTAAACGAGTCTAGGAGGATTCCGCACTCCTAGACCTCGTGCGGATCTCGTATCGATTAGCGACGCCCCGGGGGGACCTACAAGTGGTATCAGAGCCTTAGGCTCTTATGCTATGGTTCGAGATCTGTGTTTTGGTGTTTCTGGCACGGTTCTAATGTGTTTTTGGCCGAACAGCCGCCGTAGGCGAAGTTATTGGGTTCAGGCGAAGTTGTCGCTAAAATTTTAGGGTTTTGGCGAAGTTAGTAGCCAGGCGAAGTTATAGCCAGGCGAAGTTGACTTTTAGGCGAAGTTGACTTTTGGCGAAGTTAAAAAAAAAAAAATTTGTTTGGAGTTTTCGTCTGTATGGCCAGGTGTACACGATTATTGTGAGACCGAAAGTGTTGTTCCGACAACGAGTGAAACTTGGTATCTCTTGGTCTTACGTGTGAACAAATACGGGTCAACTCTAGATATGGAGTTGAAGTTGTGAATGGGATATTGATTGAAACTGGATATTGACACATATTTGGGTGTTTTTGGGCAAAGAAATAGTTGTTGTTCGAGGTTGACCAACTGAAGAAAGTCAAATTTTGTTCGGGTTTCCGTCATTACTGGATTGCGGTCAGAGCATATTATTTATGTTATTTTCAAGGCGTTCGAGAATTGGATCCTGAAATGTGATGCTTATTTATTAAAGTGAAAATTTTGGAACAAGTTGGATTTTATCGGAAATTAAAGTGTTTATGTTCTTGATCGTTATCCTGGTGATTGAAGATGCTTCGGATTAATTAATGGTCATGTGTGTTAGATTCTGTCAAGGTGGTTTGTAATGAAATTTATCACTTGATGTTGAGTAGTTGAAGATTGAACCTTATCTTACTATACAATTCCGACGTGTTGGTGAAGTTGTGAAGAGAGCACAACTTCACGTGTTGGTGAAGTTAGAAGAACTTCACGTGTTGGTGAAGTTAGAAGAACTTCACGTGATTGGTTGAGATGATCAATTAGGCAAGGGGATGCATGTCAAAGATCTCGATCGATATAGTCGGAGGAGCTTACACTGAAGGGGAGATCTGATATTGAAGACGCCGGGTGATTGGTAGATTTGTGGAGCTATAAGACAGTTTCAGACACGGCTGGTTGAAGACATGATGGATGTTGCATGTATATGTGAAGTTCAAGCTTGAAGATAACAGTGCAATCGAGTCCTACAAGAAAAAGAAAACAGAAGATCATCAGTTAAGAGGGAGTCTATTGGTACATGTTTTGTAACAGATGATCTTTTGTGTTTGTTAGAATTGAGAGCAACGGTCAAAGGGGAGTCTGTTGGTGCATTTTGTAACCGTTGCTATGCAATTCTGATCAGCGGAGACGAAGTGACGAAGTTAGAACAACTTCGCCATAGGCGAAGTTATAACAACTTCGCCATAGGCCCAAGCCCAAGCCCGCGAAGTTGGTTATCTATATATATGTGTGTCTTGTTTAGGGTTTTGTATCCAGAAAGTCAGAGTGTTTTGTGATCAGTTCAATTGTCTAGAGAGAAACAAAGAGGGAGAGTCGTGTGGGATGGCCCGAGGTAGAGCTCACCTCGGGTCGGCCGTGTTTTTGTTTTTGTTCGGTTTGTAACGTGGTTTGGTTATTATATAAAGGATCTGCAGATTCGCTTATTCCATTCGTGTGTTTGTTCTTGTATTTGTTTGTGTATAATCGTGTTCGTCATCTTCTACACCATTAAACGAGTCTAGGAGGATTCCGCACTCCTAGACCTCGTGCGGATCTCGTATCGATTAGTGACGCCCCGGGGGGGCCTACACTTGGACATTGAGACGCACTCAATATCGTTCCTCTTTGAATAGGTACCAAACCTTTCTTAGAGATCTCCATCTTGAACCTTTTCAAGATTTTGTCAATGTATACAATTTGGTTTAAACCTATCAACCGACTTGATTTATCCCTATAGATATTTATTCCCAAAATATAGGCGGCTTCACCAAGATCTTTGATGGTAAAACAACTCCCATGCCAGGCTTTTACACCTTCCATGGTTGGAATGTCATTTCCAAATAGTAGTATGTCATCAACATACAATACTAAGAAAGAGTTGATGCTCCTTCTAGCTTTCTTATACACACAAGCTTCATCGGCGTTCTTGATGAATCCAAATTTTTTAACCACTTCATCAAAACGGTGATTCCAACTTCTAGATGCTTGTTTCAATCCATAAATTGATTTCTTTAATTTTCATACTTTATTAGGATGTTGTGGATCAACAAAACCTTCAAGCTGAACCATATAGACATCTTATTCAAGATGTCCATTTAGGAAAGCGGTTTTGATATCCATTTTTCCAAATCTCATAGTCATAATATGCAGCTATGGCAAATAATATCCTAATAGACTTTAGTATTACCACGGGGGAGAAGGTCTCATCATAATCAACCCCTTGAGTTTGAGTGAAAACTTTTGCTACAAGTCTTGCTTTATAAGTATCCAAGTTTCCATGCATAGCGTTTTTCTTCTTGAAAACCCACTTACTTCCAACTGGTTTGAAGTTAAGAGTTGGAACAACCAAATCCCATATTTGGTTGTCATGCATGGATTGCATCTCAACGTTCATGGCTTCAAGCCATTTGCCACATTCGGATTGTGACATTGCATAATGGTATGTGGTGGGTTCATCCGAATCTACCACATAGCATCTGTTGAGCCACAAATAATTGAGTACTGAGGATATGTTATTCTTGATGGTGAATCTGGATCAGTTATCCTTCTGAAGGGTTCCGGAGCTGTATCAGGATCATGGATCCTCAGTAGTTGATATTATTACCAATTGTTTCTTGTGTGTAGGTCGTTGTTTAATAAGTGCAACGGCTCCAAGACTTATTCCACCTGAAATCTCTCTACTGGACTTGTCAAACACATGGTCAAAAGTCATGATGGAAGATAGTGGGAAAATGGCGGATTTATAGGGCTTAGTAGTTAGTTGTTAATTATCTTGATTAAATACCGAGGTTATGATCAATGCTAGGTTACGTACACATACACTCACTTACTAGCTCACATCCATATACACAAGCTCAGAATTCTCTGTAACCACACACACTTAGCTTTATTGTATTCGTTTATCATAAACTCCACCCATTGTAACCCGATGTTGATATTAATAAAGTGGTGATAGATGACTTGTCATCACCCGGGGTTTTTTTACTTTGATCTAATCAAGATCAAGGGGGTTTTTCCTCGCAACAAATCATGGTGTTCATCCTTATTTCGTTTACACAATCATTATTGTTATCATAGCACTATACCTCAAAATTACGGATTTGGTTACATAATCCTTAGTTGATTTTTGACCAAAACAATTTGGCGCCCACCGTGGGGGCAATTGGTGCTATAATCCAGAAAATACCCTATCAATTTTCAACCTTTTCTATTAATACCACTCTCAATGGCCTCTCAACAATCTTCTGCTTCATCCACTATGCCTTCATCAGTTTCTCACCCGTAAAGAACCTTGCCACCGATGCCTCCCTCGCTAGAAGCAGCTCCAAGGACCACCGCGGCTGGAAACAAGACACAACTACCAGTCTTCCAGAGCTCGAAAACCACTGCTGCTACTTCGGTGGTTAACTCTAACAACGATGTTTCTGCTATGTTTTCACAAGTTAAAGCTTACATGGAGCAGCAAAATAAGACTAACCAGAGGATCCTTCGGGAGATAGAAGACCTCAAGAGGACTAGGAGGCCAACGGAGGATCAGACTCCTCTAATGCCTAGGATGCTGGATTTTACCACTCCAGGATCCTTGGCCCAACATGCGCAAGAATCATCTATCCTTCAACCGGGATCCATGAGTCAGCAAACTCAGGGATCCTCCGTTTTCCAACAAGCATCATCTATCCTTAATCCAGGGTTCATGGGTTTACAAGCTCAAGGATCCTCTCTCCCTCAGCAAGGATCATCAATCCTTCAACCAGGACCCTCCGGATTGTATCATCAAGGATCCTTCAATTATCAGCATCAAGGATCCTTCCTCCAGAATCAAGGATCCTCCGGAATTCGACGTCAGAGGTTTTCGGAGGTCCATGAAGGAGATATTATCCCTATGCAGACTATTGCTTCTGGTGGACCAACTTCTATAGCAGACACTTCTTACCTCAGCTACTCTTCTGGAATGCCAACCTTCACACAACAAGGAGGTAACATGAATGATCCTATATCCTTAAATGCTAACCGTGGTTCCGTGCAGGATGTAGGTATCAACCAAGCTATGGCTAAGGAACTGCATAAACTCAAGGATATGAAACTGTCTAGGAGGATTCCAATTCCTGAGATACTGGAAGGAAGCCACAAATTGTCCAGATTTGTCCACCAATCTGTGACGTGGAGATCCCGAAACGCTTTCAAACCCCCAACATGAAAGTGTATGATGGTACCACTGATCTTGAAGAGCATGTAGCCCAGTACAGGGAAAGGATGGAGATCAATCCAATTCCTGAGAGGCTCAAGGAGGCTTGTCTGTGCAAGGGTTTCGGATCCATACTAACAGGATCTGCGTTAAAATGGCTGCTAAGTCTTCCTCCCTTTTCCGTTACTTCTTTCTCACATTTAGTTAACTTATTCAACAGCCAATTTTCTTGTAGTAGGAAATATGAGAAGTTAACTTGTGACTTATATAGAGTTGTCTAACCCAATGATGAATTCCTTAGAGATTTTGTCACAAGGTTCGGTAGGGAGGCCCTAGAAATCCTTAATCTTGACATGGCCATGGCTGTGGAAGCCTTCAAGATGGGACTAAATAGGGGCTCCCCCTTTTATGATGATCTTGTGATGACTCCTTGTAGGACTTTAGATGAAGTAAGGAACAGGGCACTAAGGTTCATACGGCTGGAGGATGACAAAAGGATCCAAGAACGATTTAAGGGATCAAACGGAGCAAGAATCCCCTGACAAGAAACAAGGATCCTTGTTCAGAAACAACAACTCAAAGCCGTACTCCAAATTCAACAACCAAAACGTCCGGACAGTTGAAGAAGGAAATGATGATGAAGATTACCCTAGAATCTCAGAATATTGCTTCTCTGTAGATACCCATGGCTTGATTTATGCCATGAAGGACCTAGGAGAGAAAGCAAGGTGGCCTCGAAAGAACGAGAAGTAAACGACCTTCAGAGACAAATACAAATGGAGCGCCTTCCATGAGGATTTTGGCCATATGACGAACGATTGCATCGGTTTGAGGAGGGAAATTGGATACCTCCTAACCAAAGGGAGTTTTAAGGAAATTTTGGGAAGAAAAAAGTCGAGGATCCAGGATCCTGAAGAGGTTCCTCAAAAAGCAACTCCGCTCCCACCAGATGCTCAAATAATCAACTTTATCTCCGGTGGCTCAGATATATGCGGCACTTCTTTCTCTTCAGCAAAGAGACACGCCAAAGAAACCAAGCTGGAGAATGGAGAATGACCAGTCATATCCACCACCTTGACAACTGACAAAAGGATCTTCTTTGATGAAGAAGATAAATCAAACATCCAGGATCCACATCATAATGGTTTGATTTTCACTTTGTTTATTGCTAACCATTATGTACGCAAGATCCTAGTCGATGGTGGAAGCTTAGTCAATATCATCCAACACGATGTACTTCTGAAGATGAATATCCTAGACTCGGAGATCATCCCAAGGACATCCGTGTTAGTTGGTTTCATTGGCGAAACCAAGAAAACATTAGGGGGCATCAAACTCCCAATATACATCGAAGGGTTAAATTCTTACCAGAAATTTTGAGTTATTGATAACCTATCTTGTTGCAATGTTATTTTGGGCAGGCCTTGGCTACATGGGATGAAGGCAGTCGCCTCTACTTACCATCAATGCATCAAACTACCAACTCCCTAGGGAGTAGTAAGGATAGATGGTGACCAAATCGAAGCCAAGAATTACTATTCTTCATCCATGAAGCCAACATCTAAACAGACGATAGCATAGCAAACACAACAGCATCCTAGGGACGTTCTGGAAGCTCGGGAGCGAGACATAAAGAAAGTATCATTGGATCTCGAGGATCCAGATGGGAAAGTGTTCCTAGGGTCTAGTATCTCTAATGAGATCAAGGAGGATATACTATCCTTCCTAAAGCGAAGAAAGTCCATGTTTTCCTTCAGATATTTAGACATGACAGGTATTTCTAAGGAGGTAATTACTTACAAGTTAGGCCTTGATTTATCTGTTAAACCCATCCATCAGAAGCAAAGGAAATTCGCTCCTGAGAGGAACACGATCATACAAGAAGAAGTTGAAAAACTTCTTAAGGCCGGTATGATCAGAGAGGTTAAGTATCCTCGATGGTTAGCTAATGTGGTTGTTGTTTCTAAAAAGAATGAAAAGTGGAGGATGTGTGTCGATTTTACTGATTTAAACAAGGCATGCCCCAAGGATCCTTTCCCATTACCACATATAGACTCCATGGTGGATGCCCGACAGGACATGAGATGCTTACCTTTATGAATGCTTCATCTGGATTTCAACAAATTCAGATGGAACCATCTGATCAAGAGGATACAACATTCATGACTCCTACGGCATATACTATTATATTGCTATGCCGTTCGGACTAAGATATGCAGGGGCTACATATCAAAGATTGGTCAACATGATGTTCAAGGATCAACTAGGCAAGACCATGGAAATATACATAAATGAAATGGTAGTGAAGTCTAAGAAAGCTGAGGATCACCTCAGAGATCTTGAAGAAGCTTTCAATATCCCGGATCAGTACAATATGAAACTGAACCCGTCAAAATGCCATTTTGGCGTTAAGGCTGGGAAATTTCTAGGATACATGGTGACCAAAAGAGGAATAGAATCGAGCCTCGAACAGATAGAAGCCAGCATCAACTTGAAATCTCTTTTGAACGCTAAGGATGTCCAAAGGTTGACGGGGAGAATAGCTGCTCTCAACAAATTCATTTCCAGATCCTCGGAGAAGTGCAAAGACTTCTATGACATCCTTAGGAAGAATAAGAAGTTAGAATGGACGGAAAAGCATGAAGTTGCACTTAAAGCCTTAAAGGATTACTTATCCTCAGCACCAACTTTGATGAAGCCTGTGGATGGAGAACCCTTATATCTGTACCTAGCGGTTTCGGGAAATGCAGTAAGTGTCGTCCTCATGAAAGATCATGAAGGTGAGCAGCATCTCGTTTATTATGTAAGTAAAAGCCTCTTGGATGCAGAGGTCAGGTATTCTCACCATGAAAAACTAATTCTTGCACTTATTATGGCTTCTACTAAATTGAGTCATTACTTCGAGACGCATATTATTATTTTGAGAACTAATTATCCAGTTAAGAATGTGTTTAGAAAACTAGAATTGTCAGGAAGGATGGCCAAGTGGGCTGTGAAGCTGAGTGCATATGATATTCAGTATGAACCCAGAACAGCCAGTAAATCGCAAGCCCTAGCAAACTTTGTGGCTAATTTCAGCAGTGACATGCAAAAGGAAGCTGATTTAGAAGTCCAGCAACTAGAAGAAATCAAGGATCCTTGGATCCTCTTTACGGATGGAGCATCCAACGTGAGAGGAACATGATTGGGTATCCTACTAAAATCACCACAAGGGGACATAATACCCCAGTCCATTGCATGTGCATTTCAAGCCACCAACAATGAGGCCGAATATGAAGCACTTATCGCATGTTTACTTTTAGCCAAACAGATGAGGATCGGGTATCTTCAAGTTTATATAGATTCTTTACTTATAACTAGCCACTTTAACGGCTCTTATACCATAAAAGGTGAGAATATGATCAAATATTTAGAAATTGTGAATGAATTAGCAAAATCCTTAGAGTTGATTAGTATCATACAGGTACCAAGAGAAGAAAATGCTGGGGCAGATTCTTTTAGCAAACTTAGCATCATCATTAAAGATCCCGGATGATGTAAAGATACCTATCATCCATATATTGTCTCCAACAATTGGAGAACAGGAATCTGTGGTGGTAACAGTGGTTTGCATAGAAGAACTTGAGGATCTGTCATCCTCCACAAAAGCAGGATCTTGGATCCTTCCAATCAATAAATTCCTCCAAGATGGAGAAATCCCTATGGGGGAAAATCCTAAAGCTTTTAGGTTGAAGGTATCATAATTCATTATTTTACAAGATATTGTACATAGAAAATCTCTTACAGGTCCCTATTTGAGTTGCATTGAGGATCCTGAAATACAAGAGGTACTCCAAGACTTCCACGAAGGCGATTACGGCAACCGCACAGGGGGGAGAGCATTATTCTCCAGGATACTTAGGACTGGATACTTCTGGCCACAATGAAGAAGGATGCAATGGAGTATTCAAAGAAGTGTCATGCTTGCCAAAGGCATGGAAACATCATACACCAACCATCAGAACCTATGTATCCTGTATCCTCATCATGGCCTTTCATGAAGTAGGGGATGGATATCGTGGGTAAGCTACCTAAGGCGCCAGGAGGAAAAGTATTCATACTTGCAATGACAGACTACTTTTCTAAATGGATTGAAGTAGAAACATTCGTACAAGTCCGAGAAAGGGAAGTTATATCCTTCATAAAATGAAATATTATAACTAGATTTGGTATCCCATCTGAAATTATTTATGATAATGGATCCCAGTTTATTGGGAAAAGAATTACTAACTTTTGTGACAGTTGGGGCATCAAGATGATAACTTCCACACCGGTTCATCCTCAAGCTAACGGCCAAGCAGAATCAAGCAACAAGATAATCATCAAAAATTTGAAGAAGAAACTAGGATCAAAAAAGGCAAGTGGGCTGAAGAGATACCTTATGTTCTTTGGGTTGACAGGACGACACACAAGAATGCAACATGCCAAACACCCTTCTCATTGGTGTTTGGATCGGAGGCGGTAATCCCTACAGAGAATGAGAGATGGTGGTTCCTACAGCCAGAACAAGCCCCCGTGATCCTGAGGCCAATAAAGAAATCCTTCTCGACGATTTGGATACCGTTGAAGAACTAAGAGATCTAGCCAAAATCAGGATGATGGCATATCAACAAAGGGTAGCTGGGGCATACAACAAAAGTATAAGGATCAGAAGATTTCAAGAAGGAGATCTGGTCTTGAGGAAAGCCTTCCAAAACATAACCAATCCGGCAGATGGGAAGTTAGCACCTAAGTGGGAAGGCCCTTATGTTTTGGACAAAAATCTGCTAAGGATAATGTATCCAAATCTGTTATGTGAGGTTTAGTGCTAAAATGGTAACAATGATTATATGAACGAAAGAGAGATGAAAATCGTGATTTGGTACGAGGAAAAACCCTTTGTTGTTATTCAGATCAAAAGAAAAAAACCCCGGGTGATGACAACTCGTCGATCACCAATTTATTAATGAAAAATCGGGTTACAATGGGTGGAGATATTTATCAGTATTACAATGATAGCTAAGTGAACGAGCTGTGATAGAGAGAATGCTCAGGTGTGTGTGTTTACAAGGTGTGTTCTAACTGATCAATTATCTCATGTTTAAATAAAAAATAACAACTAACAAAAAGTCCTATTTTCTTGGCATCACTCCCACTAGCTTAGTCGTCACTATTGACCACATGCTGAAGGTGCCTTGTAGCGAAATATTAGGTAGACCACGTCTTGGAGCCGTTATATCTATCAAATATAAGACTACACATGAGAAACAATCGTTAGTAAATAATAAATACCGAGGATCCTTGATCCTGACAGGATCTAACTAAGGATTACTGATCCAAGAACATATGCCAAGATAACGTATCCACAGTGTCAAATTTCCATGCCCTAACATGGAAATAATCTTGAGTAAAAAGTTTTAGGATAGAATATCCTTGCAAAAATAATTTAAAAAACCTTAAATCCTTAAGTAAAAGGGTCTACAAAGATCTTAGTCAAATAAATGTAAATTGACAAGTAGAAATCATACCATAAGGTCTAATTAGACCTACGTTACCATAAGTAATGATCCTTTCGTGATCCTTGTAGAAGTAAGTTATGGATTTTGGATCCATAAGACTTTGTCTTCGTGATGAACTTAGTACATCTGTTGCAAACAACTTATAATATTGATCGGGATTAGACCTAACAAGCTGAGGACAAACTCATAAAATAAACTGGGGACAAGCCCGTGAAACTGGGGACAAGCCCGTGTACTGGGGACAAGCCCGTGAACTGGGGACAAGCCCAAAATGGGGACAAGCCTAAAACTGGTGTTAAACTGGGGACAAGCTCAAATACTAGGGACAAGCCCAAACTGGGGACTGGCTCAAAGATACGGATGTCAACTGGGGGCTCGCCCAAACCGGGATTTAGCCCAAACGTGAGATAACGTGAAAACGTTATAAACCGGTGGTATGATACGTCTACCATAAATCGTAGGATCCTCCATATAGCCGAAGACAAAGAAATTGTCAGCCACTAAGCGTGTACTAGTCCCGCTGCCCCGTACTATACGTTGGATAGCGTGCGCTCCAGGCGAGAGTGTAGAAACTCTAATTTATAAGAAAGGTGAAAACCTTTAAACCTTAGGGGATATGACCATCGGGGGTCATACCCAATCGTGGGCTAGGCCAAGAGAAATAGTAAAGTACCTTAGAGGTGAAGGAGAGGTGGCCAACCTCTTGGTTATTACACATCTTATTAATATCTGCATTGATACTTAAAACTTGGAAGAAACAAATCGTTAAGAATCTATATCCTGAAATCAATAATAGGAAATTTGAAAAGAATAAGTAATCAGATAGATATTACCAGTTTTGGGGATCCTTAATCCTCTAAAGATAATAGATCCTCACAGGATAGTTGATCCTGATCAGAAAAAGTACTTCTTGAGGTGGATAGCATTCCATGCTCTTGGTAACCTGTTGCCTTCCATAGTGAGCAAATTTTATGCCCCATTTCCTGCCTCCGACTCGATCAGATAAGGACCTTCCCATTTGGGTGCTAACTTCCCATCAGCCGGATTGGTCGTGTTTTGGAAGGCTTTCCTCAAAACTAAATCTCCTTCTTGAAATATTCTGATCCTTATATTTTTGTTGTACACCCCAGCTACCCTTTGTTGATAAGCTGTCATTCTGATCTTGGCCAGGTCTCTGAGTTCTTCAACAGTATCCAAGTCTTCAAGAAGAATTTCTTCATTGGCCTCAAGATCACGGATGCTTGTTCTGGCTGTAGGAACCACCATTTCTGTGGGAAATACTGCTTCTGACCCAAACACCAATGAGAAGGGTGTTTGCCATGTTGCATTCTTGGGTGTTGTCCTGTCAGCCCAAAAGAACATAAGGTAGTTCTTCAGCCCATTTGCCATTCTTGGATCCTAGCTTCTTTTTCAGGTTTTTGTGATGATCTTGTTGCTTGACTCTGCTTGACCATTAGCTTGAGGATGCACTGGAGTAGAGGTAATCATCTTGATGCCCCAGCTGTCACAAAAGTTAGTGGTTCTTTTCCCGATAAACTGGGAACCACTGTCACAAATAATTTCTGAAGGAATGCCAAATCTAGTAATAGTATTTCTTTTAATGAAGGATATCACCTCTTTTTTGCGGACTTGAATGAAAGCTTCTGTTTCTATCCATTTTGAAACGTAGTCAGTCATTGCGAACATGAAAAAGTTTCCTCCTGGTGCCGTAGGTAGCTTACCCACAATATCCATGCCCCATTTCATGAAAGGCCATTACGAGGATATAGGATACATAGGTTCTGCCGGTTGATGAAGAATGTTTGCATGTCTTTGGCAAGCATCACACTTCTTTGAGTATCCCATGGTGTCTCTCTTCATTGTTGGCCAGAAGTATCCTGTTCTAAGAATCCTAGAAAACAGGGCTCTTCCTCCAGTGTGATTACCACAATCACCTTCGTGAAAGTCTTTGAGCACCTCTTGGATTTCAGGATCCTCGATGCACTTTAAGTATGGACCTGCAAGAGATTTTCTGTCTAGCATATCATCTAATTTTATTGTGATACCTTGAGTTTGAAAGATTTGGGATTCTCCGTGGCTGGAATCTCTCTAGTTTGAATGTACTTCTTAATTGGGAGGATCCAAGATCCTTGGCTAGCTGAGGATAATGGATCCCAAAGTACGATCTGTTTGTCAGTTGTTATCTCCCCAACTTCTTGTTCTCCAATTGCTGGCGAGAGTATATGGATGATTGGGATCTTCGTATCTTCTGGAATTTTCAAGGATGAGGCTAAATTAGCTAAGGCATCTGCCCCAGCATTCTCTTCTCTTGGTACCTGTATAATACTAAACAACTCAAAGGATTTTGCTAATTCCTTCACAACTTCTAAATATTTGATCATATTTTCACCTTTCACGGTATAAGAACCGTTAAAGTGGTTAGTTATAAGTAAAGAATCCATATAAACTTGAATATACCTGATCCTCATGTGTTTGGCTAATAGCAAACCTTCGATAAGTGCTTCGTATTCTGCCTCATTGTTGATGGCTTGTAATGCACATGCAATGGACTAGGGTATTATGTCCCCCTGTGGCGATTTCAGTAGTATGCCCAATCTTGTTCCTCTTACGTTGGATGCTCCATCTGTGAAGAGGATTCAAGGATCCTTGGTTTCTTCTAGTTGTTGCACTTCTAAATCAGCTTTCTTTTGCATGTCACTGCTGAAATTAGCCACAAAGTCTGCTAGTGCTTGCGATTTGATAGTTGTTCTAGGCTCATACTGAATGTCATATGCACTCAGTTTCACAGTCCACTTGGCCATTCTACCTGATAATTCTGGCTTTCTAAGAACATTCTTAACAGGATATTAGTTCTCAAGATAATAGTATGAGTCTCAAAGTAATGTCTTAATTTAGTAGAAGCCATAATAAGTGCAAGAATTAATTTTTCTAAATGAGAATACTTGGCTTTTGCATCTAAAAGACTCTTACTTACATAATAAACTGGATGTTGTTCACCTTCATGATCTTTAACGAGGACGGCACTTACTGCATTTCCTGAAACTGCTAGGTAGAGATATAAGGATTCTCCATCCACAGGCTTCATCAGAGATGGAGCTGAGGATAAATAATCCTTCAAGGCTTTGAGCGCAGCCTCATGCTTTTCCGTCCACTCAAACTTCTTATTCTTTCTAAGAATGTTGTAGAAATCTTTGCACTTCTCAGAGGATCTTGAGATGAACCTGTTGAGAGTGGCAATTCTTCCCGTGAGCCTTTGGACATCCTTGGCATTTGCAGGCGACTTCAGGTTGATGATGGCTTCAATCTGCTCTGGGCTTGCTTCAATTCCTCTTTTGGTCACCATGTATCCCAGAAACTTTCCAGCCTTACCACCAAAGTGACATTTGACGGATTCAGTTTAATGTTATACTGGTCAAGGATATTGAATGCTTCTTCAAGATCCCTGAGGTGATCCTCAGCCTTCTTTTACTTCACCACCATGTTTTCTATATAGACTTCCATGGTTTTGCCTAACTGATCCTTGAACATCAGTCTTTGATATGTTGCCCCTGCATTTCTTAGTCCAAATGGCATAGCAATATAACAGTATATGCCTGTAGGAGTCATGAATGCCGTATCCTCTTGATCAGATGGTTCAATCTGAATTTGTTGAAATCCAGAGGAAGCATCCATAAAGGTGAGCATCTCATGTCCTGCCGTCGCATCCACCATAGAATCTATATGTGGTACCGGGAAAGGATCCTTGGGGCATGCCTTGTTTAAATTGGTAAAATCGACACACACCCTCCACTTTCCATTCTTTTTAGAAACAACAACCACATTAGCTAACCATCCAGGATATTTAACCTCCCTGATCATACCGGCCTTGAGAAGTTTTTCAACCTCTTCTTGTATGATCATGTTCCTCTCAGGAGCCAACTTTCTTCGCTTCTGATGGACGGGTTTAACAGATAAATCTAGGCCTAACTTATGAGTAATTACCTCCTTAGAGATACCTGTCATGTCTTAATGTTTGAAGGCAAAAGAGGATTTTCTTTGCTTTAAGAAGGATATCATATCCTCCTCGATCTCACTAGGGATACTAGATCCTCTTGTCATCTTCTAACGGATGAATCTGAGCTCCTTGTTCCTGACTTCATCTTGGGTCCTGCACGAAGTCATCACATGATCATCATAAAAGGGGGAGCCCCTCTGAAGTCCCATCTTGAATGCTTCAACAGCAGTAGCCATATCAAGATTAGGGATTTCCAGAGCTTCCCTGCCAAACCTTGTAACAAAATCCCTAAGGGATTCATCACTAGGTTGGATAACGCGGTATAAATCACTAGTTAACTTCTCAAATTTCCTACTACAGGAAAATTGACTGTTGAACAAGTTAACTAAATGAGAAAAAGAAGTAATTGAAAAGGGAGGAAGACTTAGCATCCATTTTAACGCTGATCCTGTCAGTGTGGATCCGAATCCCTTGCACAAACAAGCCCCCTTGAGCCTTTCAGGAATCGGATTGATCTCCATACGCTCTCTATATTGTGCAACGTTCTCTTCAGAATCAGTGGTCCCATCATAAGTCTTCATGTTGGGGGTCTGGAATTGCTTCGTGATTTCAGCATCAAAGATAGGTGGAGCAAATATGGATAACTTGTGGCTTCCCTCCGGTATCTCGGGTATTGGACGTATCACCCCGGTAACACTGGATATCATATCCTTGAGCTTTTGTAGTTCCTTAGCCATAGCTTGGTTGATACCTACATCCTGCATGGAACCACGGTTAGCATCTAAGGATATAGGATCATACAAGTTACCTCTTTGCTGGGTGAAGGTTGGCATCCCAGATGAGTAGCTGAGATAAGAAGCGTCTGCTACAGGAGTTGGTCCTCCAGAGTCTATGGTCTGCATGGGGATTATATCTCTTTCATGGACTTCGGAGGATCGTTGATGTTGAACTTCTGTGGATCCTTGATTCTGAAAGAAGGATCCTTGAGGTTGGGAATTCTAGGATCCTTGGTGATATAACCCATAGGATCCTGGTTGAAGGATGGATAATCCTTTTTGGAAGTATGGGGATCCTTGAGGTTGCTGACCCATGGACCCTTGTTGAAGGAGAGATGACCCTGGCTGAAACAACAAGGATCCTTGAGTCTGTTGACCCATGGACCCCTGTTGGAGGATAGTTGATCCTGGCAGAAACAACGAGGACCCTTGAGTCTGTTGACCCATGGACCCCTGTTGTAGGATAGATGATCCTTGCGTGAACTGAGCCATGGATCCTAGACTGGTGAAACCCAGCATCCTAGGCATCAAGGGAGTGTGATCCTCCGCTGGCCTCTTAGTCTTCTTGAGATCTTCTATCTCACGAAGGATCCTCTGGTTAGTATTGTTCTGTTGCTCCATGTATGCTTTAACCTGCGAAAACATAGATGAAACATCGTTGTTAGTATTAACTACCCGGCGCAGCAGCATCGGTTTTCGAGCTCTGGAAGACTGGTAATTGCGTCTTGCTTCCAGCAGCAGCAACCCTTGGTGCTCCCGTGATTGGCGGAGGCATCGGTGGCAAAGTTCTTGATGAGAGAGAAACCGAAGATGGCATAGTTGATGAAGCAGAGGTTGATTGAGAGGCCATTGATAGTGATATGGGTATGAAAAAATCAAAAATTGATGGGAATGATATGGATTATAGCACCAATTTTCTCACGGTGGGCGCCAAATTGTTTTGGACAAAAATCTGCTAAGGATAA